>NC_066521.1:23068554-23101054 GCF_024679095.1 Eriocheir sinensis | reverse complement strand
CTTTGTACTGCTCTCTCTCTCTCTCTCTCTCTCTCTCTCTCTCTCTCTCTCTCTCTCTCTCTCTCTCTCTCTCTCTCTCTCTCTCTCTCTCTCTGTGTGTGTGTGTGTGTGTGTGTGTGTGTGTGTGTGTTCTCAACAAGTTAGCGTTTCAAGCCCAGAATCGTTGCCATCCACATGAAACTTCGAAACGTGAAACTTCTCTTCCTCTTCCTCCTCCTCTTCCATCTTCTACTTTCCTTCCTCCTCTTCCTCCTCCACTTCTCCTACTTCTCTTACTCCTCCAGTTCCTTCTTCTCCCCTTGTACTTTCCTTCCTTCTCATCGCTTTCCTCCTCCTCCTCCACCTTCTACTTTCCTTCCTCCTCTTCCTCCTCCACTTCTCCTACTTCTCTTCCTCCCCCAGTTCCTTCTTCTCCCTTTGTACTTTCCTTCCTCCTCCTCGTTTTCCTCCTCCTCCTCCTTCTCTAACCTCCTTTCCTTTTTCTGTTTCCTTTTATTTTTCTCCCTTTTTATTTCTCTTCCCTCCTAACTTTTCTTCCTCCTCCAATTCCTCGACTTCCTCCTCCTCTTCCTTCCTTCCTCCTCCTCTTCCTTTGTCGTCTTCCTCCTTCTTTTATCTTCCTCCTCCTCCTCGACAAACAAGATTACATCGCTCGCTGCTTCTACTGTGGCAACCCGCAATCTGGTTAGGGACACACACACACACACACACACACACACACACACACACACACACACACACATCGAGGTAAGTCTTCACAGGTAAACACGTCTATTATATATACCTGGGTCACTAACAAGCCTCAGGTAAGGTGTAGATTATTGAACTAATGAAGGATTGCCGCCGGGATGAGAACTTAAGAGATTACGATTACTTACAAGTGTGTGAGGGAGAGAAGGTAATGGTGACTGATGACTAGTAAGAAATGTATGTGTTTGGATGAGGATGATGATGATGATGAGGATGAGATGATGAATGGGGAAGATGAGGAGGAGGAGTTAGAGTAAGGAGATAAAAATAAGAAAGGGAGGAAGAGGAGGAAGAAGAAAAGCAGGAAAAACATGAAAGAGAAAGAAAAAGGAAGAGGAAAAAGAAGAATGAGAAGTAGGAGGAGGAGAATAAAGATGAAAACAAGAAAGGAAAGAAGAGGAGGAAGAAGAAAAAGCAGGAAGGACAAGAAATAGAGTAAGGAAAAGGAAGTGAAGGAAATAAAATAAGAAGAAAATTGAATGTATGAAAAAAGACCAAAAAAAAGATGGAAACGTAAGGAAAAGATTGAGGAAAGGAAGAGAAAAACAAGATTGCAACTAAAAGCAATACCGTATGTAGTAGGTTTGCCAGATTTATATTAGATGAAAAAATTATGGTAGGGAAGTATATGGTAGGGTAAACTATGGTCGGGTGGAGGATATGGTTGAAACAAATATACGAGTACAGAAGAGAATTAAAAAGGACCTAAAAACATGATAAAGAAGGAATAAAGAAAAAGATGAACAGGAGAAAACGAAAAATAAAATATGTGAATGAGGAAGAGAAAGAATGAAGGAATAAGGAAGACCAAGGAAGTAGAAGAGAAAAGCTGAGAAAATTAAAAAAGATTAGGAAAATGAGGAAAGAAAACTTGGTGAGGTGAGAGCATGCAGAAAGAGGAAGAAGACGAACGAGGAAGAGGAGGAGGAGGAGGAGGAAGAAGAGGAAGAGGAGGAAGCCGAGGTTGGGAGAACATCAAGACCAAGGAAATGTGAACGAAAAAAAGCTAAGAAAATAAAAAAAAGGAAAATGAGGAAAAAATAACTTGGTAGCCACGCAGATGCAGCACAACGTTGAGAGGAGAAGACGAAGGAGGAAGAGGAAGGAGTAAGAGGAAGAGGAGGAGGAGGAAGCCGAGGTTGGGAGAACACTCAAGGAAGTTTTGGAAGTTAGAGCAGCCGGAGTCCATAAAATTAGGTTGCCGAAACAGAACTCTGACACACGCGGCGACTTTGTGAACCTCAGACGCCGGGGGAAGGTGTTTAGTATCATGCATTATTACATAAGAGGGAGTTAGATTCCTTAGAGAGAGACAAGATATATACATGGGCGACTTTGTGGACCTCAGACGCCGGAGGGAAGGTGTTTAGTATCATCATTAATACATAGAGAAGGGAGTTAGATTCCTTAGAGAGACAAGGTATATGGACGACTTTGTGGACCTCAGACGCCGGAGGGAAGGTTTTTAGTACCATTATTATTACAGACAGAAGGGAGTTAGATTCCTTAGAGAGACACAAGGTATATACATGGGCGACTTTGTGGACCTCAGACGCCGGAGAAGTGTTTAGCCTTATTATTACATACAGAAGGGAGTTTGATTCCTTAGAGGGAGACAAAGCACTACAAGAGGGACTTATAACGCCCTTCAGACGGTGGAAAAGTGTTTAGTATTATTATTATTACACACAGAAGGAAGTTTGATTCCTTAGAGGGAGACAGAGCACTACAAGAAGGACTTATAACGCACTTCAGACGGCGGAGAGGTGTTTAATATCATCATTATTACACACGGAAGGGAGTTAGAATCCTTAGACAGTGGAAATAACGGGTACTATAGGAGCAACGTTATGATTCTCAGGTAACAAAGAGGTGTTTACCATCATCCTTATTGTTATTGTAGACAGAAAGGAGTTAGAGATAAGACAAATATTAGGAAGAAAAGGACGACCAAGAAAAGAAAAAAGAAAAGGGTGAAGAAAACGAGAAGAATAAGAAAAAAACAAGCATATAATTAAAAGAGAATAATGAAGATAAAAGAAAATATGAAAGACAAAAACTAAGAAAATTAAAAAATGATTAGGAAAAGAGGAAGATAAGAGATGTGTATTTACATTAGCATATTCAGAGGGGATTAGAATGGAGTTGAAACCCTTAAACAGTATACGGAAATAGTTAATCCTTGTAAATATCAAACAAACACGAAAGGGAGTTAGAATCCTTAGACAATGAAGAGAAGAGAGTGTGTGTATTTTCATTAGCATATTCAGAGGGGATTAAAAGGGAGTTAAAACCCTTAGACAGTACAGGGAAATAGTTTATCCTTGTGAATATTAAACACGAAAGGGAGTTGGAATTCTTTGACAGTGAAGAGAAAAAGGTTATCACCATTATTGTATACAAGAGTAAGAATGGAGTTAGAATCGAAGTCTCTCACGATTGCAACCTCCTCCTCCTCCTCTTCTTCTTCCTCCTCCTCCTCCTCTTCATAACTAACACCGGAGGAGAGAAATAAGACTTTACAAAGAAGAAAAATCGCAAGACTTTGAAATTTCTCGAGACCTTAAATTCCTCTTCCTCCTCCTCCTCCTCCTCCTCCTCCTCCTCTTCCTTTTCACTAACGCCGGGACTTTATAAGGGAAGAAATAAAGCTTTGTAAAGGAGAAATAGAAGGAAATTGGAATCCCTGGCACCCTTAAATTTACCCTTCTCCTCCTCCTCCTCCTCCTCCTCTTCCTCTTCTTCCTCCTCCTCCTCCGAAATTAGATCGAACAGAAAGAGATAAAAGGAATTGTGAAGACGGGAATAAGGAAGGAAGGAAGGAGGAGGAGGAGGAGGAGGAGGAGGAGGAGGAGGAGGAGACGGAGGAGGAGAGAGAGAGAGAGAGAGAGAGAGAGAGAGAGAGAGAGAGAGAGAGAGAGAGAGAGAGAGAGAGAGAGAGAGAGAGAGAGAGAGAGAGAGAGAGAGAGAGAGAGAGAGAGAGAGAGAGAGAGAGAGAGAGAGAGAGAGAGAGAGAGAGAGAGAGAACGAAATAACAGAATAGGAACAAAAAAATAATGGAAACAGAATTAGAGAGAGAGCAAAAATTAAGTACAGTAAAAAAATAAATAAAAAAAGGAGGAAAAAGGAAGGAAAGGCAAAAGGGTGGAAAGAGGATGAAAGAAAAAGAAGGAATAAAATGTAATAAAATAAAATAAATATAAAAATAAGTAAAATCGTGGTGTGGAAGGTAACGAGAATTTGAAAAGAGAAAAAAAAGATACATTGGAGAGAGAAGAAAAAGAATGAAACGATGAAATTAATGCATGTATGTATGTGTGTGTGTGTGTGTGTGTGTGTGTGTGTGTGAGAGAGAGAGAGAGAGAGATATCCGTATAAAAAAAACATTCGTTTGTGAGATGACACACACACACACACACACACACACAAAGGACTAAAATGAAACAAAAAGATAAGTACAAAAAAACAATCCCCCGCAAAAATATCCAAAATAAAACCAGACCAAAAAATATGAGTGGGGTCTGAATGCAATATATGGAAAGCAAGAGAAGAGAGAGAGAGAGAGAGAGAGAGAGAGAGAGAGAGAGAGAGAGAGAGAGAGAGAGAGAGAGAGAGAGAGAGAGAGAGAGAGAGAGAGAGAGAGAGAGAGAGAGAGAGAGAGAGAGAGAGAGAGAGAGAGAGAGAGAGAGAGAGAGAGAGAGAGAGAGAGAGAGAGAGAGAGCAGCAACAGTAGCAGCACCAACAGGCAGTAAAAAGCACTGGGCTGCATAACACTTCCAATAGACACACAAGGAGAACGATGGAGCGATGGAAATGAGGTTTGGCAGAATAGAATGACTGAATAGAGAGTGATTTCGTAACTGAAATCTATAAAAAATGTATTCGAAGTTCATTACTAATTATCAAACAAGGAAAAAGATGGAACAATAAAAATGAGGTTTGGTGGAATAGAATGAGTGAATAGAGAGTGATTTCGTAACTAAAATCTATAACAAATGTATTCGAAGTTCATTCATATTAATAATTATCAAACAAGGAGAAAGATGGAGCAATGAAAATGAGGTTTGGCAGAACAGAATGACGGAACAGAGAGTGAAATTGTGGCTAAAAAAATCTATAACAATTTATATATGTTTTTTTTTATAATAAGTCGCTAATTCCTAACTCATTAAACTAGTTCACAACACTTCCGATAGACACAAGGAGAAAGATCGAGCTATGGAAATGAGGTTTGGCAGAATAGAATGACTGAATGAAGAGTGAAAATGTAGTAAGTAATCATGATATCAGCAAAAATGTATTAATATTGCCATAAAGCCCCGTTCGCACTGTGCCGACTCTGTGCCACGACAACTCAACGACTAGGGGGATACGAGGTCTTGGGTGTGAAATGTTGATATGAAAGGGTCGTACATGGTCGGAAAGAGGTCTAGAAACGATCACCGGTTGCTGATTCGTCGCAGTGTACAGGGGGCTTAAAAGTCGCTGGGTTGTCGTGTCCCTGAGTCGGCACAGTGTGAACGGGGCTTAAGACATGACCTCTATTGCAGACTCTTCCTTGGTAGAATATATAAGTTATTACCACCCCCCAAAAAACAGTATAGCTGAATCTGAACTGTTTGAGCTTGTAAGGTTAGATCGCCACTAATATCGCAGTAGTAAATTCAACCTCACCCCAAAAAGATACCTTCAGAATACGTGGTTAAGGCCAATCCACAATACATTTAGGGATAAAGAACGTCAAATTGGAGTGGGATACCTGTCTATCTGTCTGTCTGTCTGTCTCTGTCTGTATACCTGTCCTAACCTATGTTCACCTCCTCTTACGATACCTCCCTGTCTGTCTGTCTGTCCCTGTTCACCTGTTTAAGATACCTGTCTGTCTGTCTGCCTCCGTGTACCTGTTCCTAGTTCACCTGCCCTTCATTAAGTCTTGAGAGCACCTGCGCCGCCGCCCGTCCCATCCCAGGAAACAAATAATTCACAGGCTTTTAAAGGGAGCCTGATTCTCTCTCTCCTTGTCTGTGTTTCTGTCTCTTTTAACTTTATATCTATCTATCTATCTATTTACTTACTCATCTGTGTACGTATGTATGTATGCATGTATGTATGTATGTATATAGGTATGTATGTGTGAATCTAATCTCTTTTTCTTCTTTTTGTTTTCACAGTTTTCTTTCTTCTTTTTCATCTTGTTTGAAAAAAGGGTGTAAAATCATACATGCTTCCAAGAGTAATAGTGGTTGTCGTAGTAGTAGTAGTAGTAGTAGTAGTAGTAGTAATAGTAGTAGTAGTAGTAGTTGTAGTAGTAGTAGAGGAAGTTGTGTTCTGGCAATATTGGCTACCATACTAACACGTCCAAACAGTTCCCAACCAAACCCCTGCAACACACACACACACACACACACACACACACATGCACACAGAGAGTAGCTAGCTGGGCCGAACCAAACCAACCAGCCCAACACACCAGGCAGCTCAACATTGCTAATAAAAAGTATAATAATAGCAATAAAAAGCCGAACGCCCGCCATTGCCATAGAGAAATATTTAGCTTTACAATTGGTGTTTGGGAACAATAAAACGGTGGGCGCGATATGACCCTTCCTGTAAAAGATTTAATTGATTTAATTGTAATGAAAACCAGCAATTAAACGGATACAAAAAATATATATCCGACCATTGCTTTGAGAATAAAAGGGTAATGGATGTGCTGGTGGTATACTGACACACACACACACACACACACACACACACACACACACACACACACACACACACACACACTCATACATGCCTATACTTTGATTCTCTTTTTCTCTTTTTAATTTTTTTTCTCTCTCTCTCTCTCTCTCTCTCTCTCTCTCTCTCTCTCTCTCTCTAAATCTTTTACTTCCCTCACTTCCTCTTTAAATATTTTTCGTCTTCACTTCCCTTTCTTCTCTTTTCTGTCTTTCCTGTCTCTTCTTTATTTTCTTTTCTTTCTATCTCCCTTCTTTCCTTTCTTTCTTTCCTTCTCTATACCTTTCATTCCTGGCCTTCCTTCTCCATCTCCTTCCTTCCTCTCTTCCTTTCTCTTCTTTTCCTTCCAATATCATCTCTTCCATTCCAGACACAATTCTTTCTTCTCTTCTTTTCCTTCCCTCCTTTTTCCTTCCCTCTATTCCCCTTCTCTCATCTCATCTAATCTAATCTCACTCGCACTTCAACATTCCTGAGCCAAAATCTCACTAGCTATCCTCCCTTCCTTCCCTTCCCCTCCCTCTCCCTCCTCTCTCTTCCTTCCCTCCTTCTCTCTCCCTTCCTCCCCTTGTCTCATCATTTCATCTCGTCTTGCTGCAACAATTCTGAGCCCAATCTCACTCGCTGGCTCGCTGCTGGACGGACGTTTCCAGTTATCTTTATACGGGGAATTGTTTTCAAGCGAGGAGGAGGAGGAGGAGGAGAGGAGGAGTAGGGGATGGGGGCTGGAAGAACAGGAACAGGAGGAGGAGCTGGAGGAGGAAAAGAGGCGTGCATCCTCCTGTACCTTTTTCCGACAAGTTGCATTTGGTGATAGCGTCCGCCCATTCGCAGTCCCTTACGATAACGGCTCTGTCTTGGCATCTCCCCGGCATATTTCACACGCCTCGCCGCCCGGAACGCTCTCGAACGCGCTTATGACTTTAAATGCATTGTTTCCAGATGCTAGTAATGGCCCCCGAAGCCGTTTCCTTGCTTATTTTCATGTTTAACTAGGCACGTGCGAGGATTTCCGTGTATTTCCGTGTTATTCCCACGTATTTCTGCTCATTTTTAGGTGTTTTCGTGTGCTACCGTATATTTCCTCGTGTGTTTTCGTATTCCCCGTGTATTTCTGTGCATATCAAGGGGTCGGCGTGGACGCAGAGCAGCGGGAAGCATCATTATCCGGGCACAGGATTAGCCAGGCTTAAGACGCGGCCCCAGACACACCTGTTGAGACTACACGACAGCACAGGGCCGCCAGGCGCTATAGGAAACCAGATCTTGCGGCCCTGCTCTTCCATAATTCTTCCATGTCTCATTCTGTTACACCTCCTGAGCAGTGCCACACCCTATCGAATGCTCCAAATCCAAATGAAAGGGTTGGTTTACAAGAATCTTCACTCCTTTATCCCCTTTAGAGTAAACTATAGGACAGTCTCGTCTATTAGAGATATATTCCGATAGGCCTGAACTAATTGGATATGTGAAAGAGACGTGGTAATTTCCATAGGCTTATTCTTAACTTTTTGATTCAGATGTCTGCTTCAAATGTAAAGTTAAAATGTATTGCATCGTCTCTCTCTTCTCTCTCTCTCTCTCTCTCTCTCTCTCTCTCTCTCTCTCTCTCTCTCTCTCTCTCTCTCTCTCTCTCTCTCTCTCTCTCTCTCTCTCTCACACTTCTTTTTTATCTTCCCTTCTTATTTTTATTCCTTTCCTCTCTCTCTCTCTCTCTCTCTCTCTCTCTCTCTCTCTCTCTCTCTCTCTCTCTCTCTCTCTCTCTCTCTCTCTCTGCCTTGATGGACGACCGTCAAGTGTTGCAAGGGAAGCATTCACTCCCTCGTTAATTACTGTGTGTACGTGTGTGTGTGTGAGTGTACGTGTGTGTATGTGTGCACGTGTGTATGTGTGTGTGTGTGTGTGTGTGTGTGTGTGTGTGTGTGTGCAGGAGATTCTACTGCGAGGAATACTGGTATATCTTCAGTGTGTGTGTGTGTGTGTGTGTGTGTGTGTGTGTGTGTGTTTTCCAACAAACGCCAGCGACTTAATATTAACTTTTAAAACATTCAGACAAAAGGAAATGCGGACTTTGCCAACTGTCACACACACACACACACACACACACACACACACACACACATTCACACGCGAACTAGATGATACTGGCTGGAGATGACGAGTCTAGTACGTGATCACACACACACACACACACACACACACACACACACACACGGTGAACCTTCAAACAAACAACAACAATTATTATTATGAAGCCTGACTTTTTCCCGTTCCCCCGAGGCAGCAACGTAACGTCCATAAGGTTGCGCTCTCGACCTCAATTCTAGCAGTGAACTAATGGTATAAAGTGCCCCGACGAGGGACTGGTTTCTCTGCGACGTGAAAATAATGGAATATCAAGCCGTTAGTGTTGTAGGAGGCGGAGGAAGAAGAGGAGGAGGAGAAGGATATATGAGAGGAGAGGGAATATGACGAGGAGGAGGAGGAGGAGAAGAAACAAGAAGATTAGGAAGAAAAGAATGAAGAAAAGGAGAAAGAGAAGAGGGAAGAGAAAAAGAAGGAGGATGAAGAAGAGAACGACGAGGAAAAGGAGGAGGAGAGAGAAATAAGAGAGGAGAAGGAATACGACGAGGAGGAGGAGGAGGAGAAAAAAGATTAAGAAGAAAAGAATGAAGAGAAGGGAAACTGAGATCAGGAGATGAGAAATAGAAGGAAGATGAAGAAGATCAAGACGAGAAATAGGAAAAGGAAAAAAAAGATGAAAAAAGAATGAGGAGAAGGAGATTAGGAATAACGAGAAAGAGGAGGAAAAGAAAAAAAAAGATTGAGAGAGGAGGAAAAGGAGAGGAAATAAGAGAAGAAAAATGACGAAGAAAATGAAAGAAAGGGGAAGAAGAAAAGGAGGAGAAAAGGGAGATAAGAAATGAGGAAGAGAGGGAAGATGAGGAGGAGGAGGAGGAAAAAAAATCTAACTAATCTTAAATACTGTCATTCTCACATACTAACAAACATTTCTAAGCCCCTCAGAGTCACTTCAAGGCAAAGAAACGCAAAGAAAACACGTAAAGCAAAAACGGGATGGCGATATATCCATCCCTATGTATAACCGACTAGCTAACTAACATTATACGGTCTTCTTATATATAAACAAACATTCCTAATCCCTTCAGAGTCACATCAAGGCAAGGAAACGCCCAGAAAACACGTAAAGCAAAAACGGGATGGCGATATATCCATCCCTATGTATAACCGACTAGCTAACTAACCTCGTACTGTCTTCTTATATACTAACAAACATTTCTAAGCCCCTCAGAGTCACATCAAGGCAAAGAAACGCCCAGAAAACACGTAAAGCAAAAACGGGATGGCGATATATCCATCCTTATGTAAAACCGACTAGCTAACTAACCTCATGCTGTCTTCTTATATACTAACAAATATTTTTAAGCCCCTCAGAGTCACTTCAAGGCAAAGAAACGCCCAGAAAACACGTAAAGCAGGGGCAGGAAGGCGATATATTCAGGCGTGTCCATGAATCAGGGGGTTGTGGGCGCCCTGACAGATGCCGACACTGGGATAATTTTACGAGCTCCGAGAAATACGCAGGCTGGAAGGCGCTCTCCACGGGGCCTCGGCGAAGGGAAAATGATTGCCTGCGTCTGATTCCGAGGTCGTTAAGCTGTTGTTAGTGTGCTTGAGCGAGGAGAAGGTGATGGCAGAGGAGGAGGAGGAGGAGGAAGAGGAGGAGGAAGATGCTGGAGACGGAGATACTGGAAGAGACGGTGAAGAAGGAGGAGAAGGAGGAGGTTGTGTTGCTGAATGTTGAGATGGAAGAGAGAGAGAGAAAGAGGAGGAGGAAGAGGAGGACTGTGTTTGTTTGTTTGTTTGTGTGTGTGTGTGTGTGTGTGTGTGTGTGTGTGTGTGTGAGAGAGAGAGAGAGAGAGAGAGAGTCACGTCCACACATACATCAACAAATTAGCTCTCCGGAACATCACGTCTTGCTCACACACACACACACACACACACACACACACACACACACACACACACACACTCACACACAACAAAGCCTTCACAATTTGGTTTCCGATACACGTTAAACTTCATTATAAGAACAATGAATCCTAACCAGGCAACCCTCCTCTCTCTCTCTCTCTCTCTCTCTCTCTCTCTCTCAGACAGACAGACCGACAGACAGACAGACAAGTTGAAAACTCACTAATGACGCCTGAGAGTAAAAAAAAAATTACTTCTGGTGAGAGAGAGAGAGAGAGAGAGAGAGAGAGAGAGAAAGATACACAGCCCTCCCTAGCGGCCTTGACCTTAGAGCTTTGCAACACAACACAACAATTCACGCGACGACACACACACACACACACACACACACACACACACACACACACAGAAATTTCATTCACATATATAGAACACATCAATGAATAATAATAATAATAATAATAATAATAATAATAATAATAATAATAATAATAATAATAATATCGCTGGAAGTATCTGTTAAATGCGCTTTTCTTAATAGTTTTTTTTGCTTTCATTTATTACAAAGAGAAAAAAAGCAAACAAAACATAATTATAATCTAAATAACTAAGTGTAAAGGAAGGTGGAGGGAGAGGGGAAGGAGTAAGGGGAGGAGGAGGAGGAGGAGGAGGAGGAGGAAGAGGAGAGGGAGGGAGGGAGGAGAGGAAGGGAGTTTATCAGGGAGGGAGGGAGAGAAGGATAGGAAGAGGAAAGGAGGAAAGATATCAGGGTGAGAATGAGAGGGGGAGGGTAGGAAAAGGAAAAAAAAGGAAAAGAAATAGAAAAAAGAGGTGGGAGGGAGAGAGAGAGAGAGAGAGGAAGGAAGGAAGGAAGGGGGAACTACACTAACGAGCAATTACCAGACACCACTTTTCACCTAACCAACCCAAAACCATTATCAAAACCACTCTCCCTCCTGTCCCTGCCACCCATCACCCTACAGGCTCAAAAACAATAACCACAAGTACAAGCTACAAACACATGTAAACAGGGCACAAACAGGTACTTACCATTATCCAGTGCGCGGGTAATGTTGGGTCACCTTCGCTGGCGGCTAACTGGCAGCTTGTTCTGTTCGCACTCTTACCACGTTTTCTTTTCCACACTAGTCACTAAATTTGAAAGGGTAACTTAATAAAAGGGAATAAATGGTAAAAGAAAAAAAAAAAAAAGGTGTTTATCATGTGTTTCTGGGTGTCTATGTCTAGTTAGTGTAAATGGGTGATATGTGGTATAGGGTGAAATTTGAAACTGCCCACTCGTATCCCGAAGGCTCATCTATCCCTGTAAATATGAACGAGTAACTTATAAATGGGAACAGATTATAGAAATAGATGTTTATAAGGTGTTTCTGGTGTCTGAATGTCTACTTAAGAGAATGGCTCCTATGTGTAGTGAGTGACATTTGAAACTGACCACTCGTAACCTCAAGGCTCATCTAACACTGAAAATTTGAACGGGTAACTAATAAATGTGAATAAATTATAGAAATAGGTGTTTATTATGTGTCTCTGTCTCTATGTCTAGTTAAGAGAATGGTTGCTATGTGTAATGAAGTTAGATTTGAGACTGAGCACTCGTAACCTATGATAAAACGTGTTTACAGAGACGTAATTTATAAGGGAGGGGGGGTCAAGGGGGGCAATAGCCTCTAATGTTATCTATATCGGCCTCAAAATGCCCCCCAAAAGAGGTCACTTTGCTTGCCACCCTCACCCCCACCTCAAAAAACCCACGATGCCCTCTAGCCCCCCCCCCCGCCCCCAAAGAAAAAAAAAGAAGCCAAAATTACGGGCTTTGTGTTTACTGTCCATGGCCCTAACAAACATTACCCCCCAAACACCTCAGTACCCCAGCCCTTGGTCCACCCATCATCTATAGGCTCGCTTTCATCTCAAGGCATACAACTTTCAGTATAAATATAACCTCCTGCCTATGGTCCTAACACACACACACACACACACACACACACACACACACACACACACATGGCCCCCAAACACCTCAGTACCCCAGCCCTTGGTCCACCCGTCATCTATAGGCTCTAGTTTCACCTCCAGACATACAATTTTGAATATAAATACAATCTCCTGCCTATGGCCGTAACACACACACACACACACATGGCCCCCAAACACCTCAGTACCCCAGCCTTTGGTCCACCAGTCATCTATAGGCTCGCTTTCACCTCCAGACATACAACTTTGAATATATATATACAATCTCCTGCCTATAGCCATACCACACACACATTGCCCCAAAACACCTCAGTACCCCATCCATTGCTCCCCCTTCATCCCTCTGCTGTGGGGGCACGTTTGGGTATAGCAAGTTCCCACTCCCTCCCCCTCCGTATCTACTCCCCATTTACCCCTAGCGAGCTCCAAACCCCATCCTTCGAAGTGCCACTCTCCCCTCATTCCCACCAACCCTAAGGCACTCTCAGCCTCTCACGCCAAGGAACTGTGGCCACATCTATCTAAAGGGAACCTTCTGTCGAGTGCCTGCAAGTCTGTTTTACTTTCTTCCTTCATAAAATCCTTCTGTCACTACATACCAAATCATACATATACCATAGCTTGTCCTTGTTCTAGTTAGCTAACACAACATACCTCCTAACGTCAGTAGACCCCTTAACTTGATCACTAGCTCCAGGCACTTTAATTCCACTCCTGTCCGCGCCCCGCCAACATTTGAAGTGAAAAATAAACAACAGTTGAGAGTCGCTTTGCGCAGGCCACTCAGCGGACTCTCTCTCTCTCTCTCTCTCTCTCTCTCTCTCTCTCTCTCTCTCTCTCTCTCTCTCTCTCTCTCTCTCTCTCTCTCACACCTGCCTACCTGCACACACACACACACACACACACACACACACACACACACACACACACACTGCTGCCAAACTACCACGATATTTCCTTTCTTATATTATCATTATTATTGTTATTATTATTATTATTATCATTATTATCATTCCTCTGAAAATGGGAAATGAGAAGGGTGAGAGAAGAAAAGGGAATAGGAGGAGGAAGAGAAGAGAAGAAAAGAGGAGGAGGAGGAGATGTGGAGGGAGAAGGAGAGGGGGGTTGAAACGAGGGGGAGGAGGAATGGTAGTTGGAGAAGGAGGAGGAGGAGGAGGAAGAGGAGGAGGAGGAGGAGGGTGGGAGTGGACTACCGAATGCTTGTTTAAGAGGAGGAGGAGGAGGTGGGAGAGCTAGACAAAGAGGTTAATCGCGCACACACACACACACACACACACACACACACACACACACTTAAAAATAGATACATATACATATAAACAGACACATATGTATATAGACACTCAGATAACATTTAGGATAAAATAGGCGGAGGGAAGAGAGGGAGGAGGGGAGGGAGGGTGGGAAGGGAAGGAGGGAGTGGAAGGAAGGTAAGGTAAGGGAGGGAGGGAAAGAAGAAACGTGTCTACCTCTTTTCACCTGTAATACAAGTTAAGTAATTAGGAGATGAAGACACTAACAGAGGTAATGATTAGACTATAACAATGTAATTACAGACCCCGCTGAGCCCATCTACAAAGTAAGTCGCTACCAAACCATCATGAGGGTTAAGTAGTGTAATTAAAGTTAAGTAACCATAAGTAAACGTTAACAAAGGTACTTATTCGGCTATGGCAAGGTAGTTAGACCCATCCCAGCCCCCAAGCTTGGTAACTATAGTCCAATTCAGCTATAAGTCACTTTGGTAGGGCCCGCTCGGGAAGTTCCTTTGACCACTGCCCTGCCAAATTTTATTAAATGTATAGAAAATATTTGATTTGATACTAAGATTGATTTGGAGATGAAAAACACTTAACAAACACGTACAAACACCGCTCACAAACACCAAAAACATACTCACAAACACTAATATTCACCTGAGAAGTCCTTGGCAATCACATCGGGGTCTAACTTCACATCCTGCAATACTCCAAAGAATCACTATACCAAGATTGATAAGGAGATGAAAAATACTTAACAAACACGTACAAACACCGCTCACAAACACCAAAAACACACGTAGAAACACCCATATTCACCTGGTAATGCCTTGACAATCACATCGGGGTCTAACTTCACATCCTGCAATACTCCAAAGAATCACTATACCAAGATTGAATAAGAGATGAAAAACACTTAACAAACACGTACAAACACCGCTCACAAACACTAAAACACAAGCACAAACACCTATATTCACCTGAGAAGTCCTTGCCAAACACCTCGGGTCCATCTCCAAGTCCTGCAACACGCCGACGGAAGCTTAGAATGAGTGATATTGTGGAGTGAGTTCCACTTCCTCTCTCTCCCTCTCCCTCTCTCTCTCTCCCCCTCTCCTTCCCTCCTTCCACCCTCCTCCTCTCTCCAGCCACCTGTTACCTCCGTTTCCCTCCATCTTTCCTCTCTCCCTCCATTTCCTCCCTGTTCTTTCCTCCTTCTCTCCCTCCCGTCTCTCCTTCCCTCCTCCTACTCTCTCCAACACCTGTGCCCACTTGTTCGTCTCTCTCTCTCTCTCTCCCTCTCTCTCTCTCTCTCTCTCTCTCTCTCTCTCTCTCTCTCTCTCTCTCTCTCTCTCTCTCTCTCTCTCTCTCAATGGGAAATAAAAAAATAGAGGAATAAGTTAATAAGAGAGAAAGAAAGAAAGCATGGATGGAGGTAGAGGAAGAGGAGGAGGAGGAGGAGGAGGAGGAGGAGGAAAAAAAATAAAAGGAGAAAAGGAAAGAAAACGAGGAAATAAGAAAGAATGGAGAAAGAAAAGTATGAAAATATATCAAAAGAGGAGGAGGAAGAGGAAGAGGAGGAGGAAGAGGAAGAGAAGGAAGAGGAGGAGGAAATAAGAAAAAGAAGAAAGAGTGAAAAAAGGAAGAAGTAAAAAAGGAAAATATATCATAGGAGGAGGAGCAAGAGGAGGAAGAGGAGAAAGAGGAGGAAGAGGAAGAGGAAGAGGAGGAAGAAGAGGAGGAAATAAAAAAAGAAGAAAGGGTTAAATTGTAAGAAGTAAAAAGGAAAATATATCATAGGAGGAGGAGGAGGAGGAGCAAGAGGAGGAAGAGGAGGAAGAGGAAGAGGAAGAGGAGGAAGCAGAGGAGGAATTAAGAAAAAAAGAAAGGGTTAAAAAAGCAAGGAGTAAAAAGGAAAATATATCATAGGGGGAGGAGGAGGGGCAAGAGGAGGAAGAGGAGGAAGAGGAAGAGGAGGAAGAAGCGAGATTATTACTGCCAGATAAAAGCAATTACTGTAAGTCTGGGCAAATAATTATCCTTCTTGCCTTGCTAATTGAATCCCTCCCGACCCGCCTACACGGTCTTAATTACACACACACACACACACACACACACACACACACACACACACACACACACACACATACGGACGCACACACATCATGATTAATTTTTTTTATAACGTATTTTTTTCTTCACGGATTTTTTTTTTTAATGATTTTGAAGTTTCTTGATAATGGGGATTTGCCTGTTTTTCTTTCTCTCTCTCTCTCTCTCTCTCTCTCTCTCTCTCTCTCTCTCTCTCTCTCTCTCTCTCTCTCTCTCTCTCTCTCTCTCTCTCTCTCTCTCTCTCCACGACCCCCCCCCTCTCTCCCTCTCCCACTCCCTCTCTCTCCACGACCCCCCCCCCTCTCCCTCTTCCTCTCCCTCTCTCTCTCTTCATCGCCTCAGGAGCTACGAGACGCTTTGATGGCAGCGATTTTGCACTTGGCTTCCTTCGCGCCGTTTGTCTCCAGAGGCGGCGGCGGCGGCGGCGTGGGAAGGGGTTGGCCCGGGACCCCTCGCCCTACCCGCCTCCTTCGCTCGCTTCTTCGCCTTGTTCTTGGTCTCGTGTTAAGGGTTCGGGCTTATGGCTATAGTGGGTGGCTGGGGTGGTGGTAAGGGCTTGGTTTATGTTTGATTATGTTATGTTTGTTGTGTTCGTGGTCTGTTTTTTTCTTCTCTTGTTATGGTTGAGTCTAAATCTTGTGTTTCTTATGGTATGTTTTTTTTTTTCTATGTTTATATTTCACTCTCCTCCTTCCCTTCTCCTTTTATTTATTTCTTCTTCTTCTTCTTCTTTTTCTTTTTCGTTTTCTTCTTCCTCTTCTTTTTCTTCTTCTTCTTCTTCTTCTTCTTCTTCTTCTTCTTCTTCTTCTTCGTATACTCTTCCTCCTCCTCCTTCTCCTTCTCCTTACCTGAGTCATTAGGTCATGCAGGTGTCCACTTACGTGTGTGATATTTCCGGAAGCATGAAAAGGAACACATACACACACACACACACACACACACACACACACACACACACACACACACACACACACACACACACACACACACACACACACACACACACACAGCTCTTACCTTTGACATCTTAGGCAGCATGAAATATGACGACTCTCTCTCTCTCTCTCTCTCTCTCTCTCTCTCTCTCTCTCTCTCTCTCTCTCTCTCTCTCTCTCTCTCTCTCTCTCTCTCTCTCAAAGTAAATAATATCCTTAAGGTGAGCACTTGACATTTTATTTTCCCAATATATTTATCATACAAAACATGGGACAAATACACGCTATATATATAACATCTGAGTCGCTAACGGAGTAGTGTTGGTAGTAATGGATAGGTACGTAACACACACACACACACATACACACTGGCCATAACATAAAAATAAATTCGACCGTCACATATAAGAGTAGGGGCCACTTTCTATATTTTGTTTTTATTTCATTTGTTATTGTTGTTATTGTTATTGTTTTTCTATGGAGTTCAATTTGTGCCGTAAATATCATTGTTTTCCATTTATAGTTCTTTTCTTTCTTTCTTTTTCTTTCTCTTCTCTCTTTTCTTTATAGTATAGTTTAGTTTTTCTTTATTTTTCTTTAGTTCTCAAGTTTAAACACGCGCGCTAACACACACACACACACACACACACACACACACACACACACACACACACATACACATAGACGTTACTAAGGAGAGGAGGCGAACTGGAGGCGTCTGGTTCTCTCTCTCTCTCTCTCTCTCTCTCTCTCTCTCTCTCTCTCTCTCTCTCTCTCTCTCTCTCTCTCTCTCTCTCTCTCTCTCTCTCTCTCCATTCCTTCAATAAAATTTAAACTTCATTATCCTCCTTTATTTTTTTATAAACACACTATAAGGAGGAAGAAGAGGAGGAGGAGGAGGAGGAGGAGGAGGAGGAGGAAGGGGTCAGGACTATTTCTTTCTGAGGTGAGGCAAGGAGAGAGAAAGAGAGAGAGAGGGAGAGAAGAGAGGGAGGGAGAGAGAGGGAGGGAGAGAGAGAGGGAGGGAAGTGAAGAGGTCTCGGGCACCGGAACCCTTTCAAACACGATCCCAGAGAGAGAGAGAGAGAGAGAGAGAGAAAGAGCGCGTTGGGAGGTCTTGTGGCATTCTGAGAGAGCGAGAGAGAAGAGGAGAGAGCTAAGAGTCTTCAGGCACGGCGTCTCTTTCAATGGGCAGCACTTGGACCCAGCACCAGACAGAGGAACCTATATGCCGGTACCAGGCCCAGGAACCTTTATACCGGTACCAGAATCAGGGTCATCTATACAGACACACACGCACACACCTGTTAATCCTGCACCCACACACACTCAGCGCACCTCCTAATTTGCCTCACTCCTCCTCTTCCTCCTCTTCCTCAGTCGCGTGGTACATATTCGAGCTTGGCGTGGCACTGTGACGTAATGACATGTCTCACAGCACAAGTTCAGAATCACGTACCTCACAGTTTCGCAAAGGACCTGTATCACTTCTCATATTCAAGAGTTCACATTAGGGTCTGTTTCACGCACTTTCGTCCATTTTCTCACTCAGTTACTCTCATAGTTCACCTTCGCATATGTAGTTTCGTGTGGTGTGATATATTTTTTTTTGTCCTATATTTTTCTTCTTTTAAAATGACTAGATTACATGTTTTTTTCGTTTTATTTTCTTCTTTCTTTTCTAATTTTCTTGTAATATCGTTTTTTTTCACTTTTTTCTTCTTCTAAAAGTCAAGATAACATTTTTCTTTTTAATTTTCTACTTTGTTTCTTCTTTTCCTGTGACATATTATTTTTTTTCTGTTTGTTTCTTCCTCTTCTTCCTTTAAAAGTCTCTATATCAAATGTTTCACGGATCAGCAACACACTCTCAGTTTCACGATTTTCAAGTTTAAGTTCGGTTTCATCTTCACACACAACCTGTTTCTCGATATGTTGCATTTTTTATATATTTTTTCTTGCTCCAAAAGACATACTGAAAATTTTACAGCAGTTTCAGCGTTGCATTCTCAGTTTCACAGCTCAAGTTTCAAATTGTTCTTCCTTAACCAGGTTTCTTGAGGTATTTTTTTCCTTATATTTGTTTTCTTACTCCAAGAAGACCTAATATTGTTTTTGCCAGTACAGTTTCAACGTTTCACAGCTCAAGTTTCAGTTTCATCTTTCTATCACCAAGTTTCGTGAGCTATGATTTATCTTGCAAGTTTCTTTCTCTCCTAACAAAAAACTAGATAGCGTTTCACAGCTCAAGTTTCAATTTCATCATTCTAACACCAAAGTTTCGTGAGCTGTGATTTGTCTTTCAAGTTTTATTTTCTCTGATATAAAAAAAACATCGTTCACTTCAATTCATTCTTTTTCTTGTCTTCAATTGCATTTTTTCTTTTTTTCTTCTTTTATTTCCTTTCTTTAATCCCTTTCTCTTTATTTGGATATTTTCTTTGTCCCCACTCTCTTCGGTAATTTTCTTTTTACATTCGTTTTTTTATATATATATTTTTTTTATGTATTCTAATATATTTTTTTTTCTCTCCTAACAAAAACCTACATAACGTTTCACAGCACAAGTTTGGTTTCAGTTCACCACACACACAATCAGTTTCACAATTCAAGTTCAATAATATCTTAACACAAGCCAACCTCACCCAGCTCACGTTCACACTAAGTTCAGGAATGTAACTTGTCAATAATCCTCTTTTCCTTTCTCTAAAAAATGCATGACACACTTTCCACAATACACGTTCACTTGCCGTTCACCTTCACGCACTTTCACTCACTTTCAATAGCTGTGAGTCACGTTCCAAGCTTTCATCTTCTATAGGTAACATGACAGCATAGTTTACCTTTCCATAAAACAAGTTCACTTTCACTAACACTCTAAGTAATTTTCTCCCTTTTTCGAATATGAGACAATACCATTACAACGTCACTCTACAGCAAAAGTTTATCTTCAAGCTGTGATTCACTTATAAAACATTTCCTAATTCCTTTTCTTCTTGGATTTTCATTTTTACACATTCACACAAACGCAGAAAATGCCTCTCTCAGAACGTCGAACACACACACTCACACACAGACACACAGACAGGCGCAAGATCTCCACCCTCTCGGTTTTTTTTCCTCCATTTCTTGATATTATTTTTTCATGCTTTCAATATTATAAACTTTCCTTCTTTAATTCCTTCCTTTTTTCCTCCTTTTCTTCCTAGCGGGCTTTTTCTGGTAACTGTTTCTTTGTTTCTTTTCCCTTGAACTGCCTCCCTTCCTTTGCTGTACAAAAACTCAACTTCGAATATCTGTGTCTGGCATTACATCTCCTCTGACATCTCGTTCTTTATATTTCCTTTCTCGAGGCAGCGTCTAGAGGGCATTTTCTGGTTGATATTCCTATTTTTTGCCCCTTAAGCTGCCCCTCTTGCCCTTGCTGTAAAAAGTCATCTCCGAGTCCGAGTGTGAGTGATTAATCTCCCTTTTGACCTCTCGTTCTTTTTTTCATTCTTTTCTCTTACTTCTCTTCGTCGGAGCAGAATCTAGAGGGCGTATTTTAGTTACTGTTTCTGTTTTTTTTGTTTTGTTTTAGCCCTTGAGCTGCCTTGCCTCCTTTGCTATAGAAAGACCCCAACAACTTCGAATCCGTGTGTGAGATTTACATCGTTTCACACAACACTTCTTTGTCGTCACAGAGAGCGGCGGCTTCAATGGATGCGATAATCATAGGAACTCCATTCGGTCATAAAAAGAGTTAAGAGTGACCAACGTACCAAGAGTGACATTATTTATTATTCTTTATTAGCGTGTGTGTGTGTGAACTTGACACGTAACGAATGAATGACACACAGACACACACACACACACACACACACACACACACACACACACACACACACATACACGCAACACACACATACACACACACACACGCAACACTGATATCACGTTTATTTGTGACGAGCAACACAGGAAAACATCGACACCAGGTTATCCCATGTTGGAAGGAGGAGGAGGAGGAGAAGGAAGAGGAGGAGGACAAAACTTTCACGGGAGGGAGGGAGGGGATGAGGGAACGGAAGGGGAGGGATGGGGTCTGTTCACCAATTTGTACGCACCTTATATACACACCTCATACCAATTAGTACTTACGTCAGGAAGGGAAAAATTTACTTAACGCTGAACTCTTTGTAGAAAATAAATGATGAAAAAAAATCTATGGTTCGAGAATGTTTTTTTATTTTTATTTTGTATATTTTTACCAAGGGATTTTCTGGAGTCCTTTTTTTGTTGTTCCTGATGTGAAGGTGTGTAGGTACTGGTGAACACACACACACACACACACACACACATATGGACTTGGAGGTCTCTCTCTCTCTCTCTCTCTCTCTCTCTCTCTCTCTCTCTCTCTCTCTCTCTCTCTCTCTCTCTCTCTCTCTCTCTCTCTCTCTCTCTCTCTCTCTCTCTCTCTCTCTCAGCCAACCAGTCAGTAGCCAAGATACCTCTCCACACACACACACACACACACACACACACACACACACACACACACATAGATGGGGACGAACATAAACAAACAGGGCACACACACACACACACACACACACACACACACACACACACACACACATACACATTACATAAAATCATCCCTCCACGTGTTTTAAAAAGGGAGATAAAAGACTTCAAAAATAAATAATAATAATAATAGATAATGATAATAATAATAATATCCATACACTTCACAGGGGTAATATTTATAGTGACGCCATGTTGAGTTGATTCCCTTCACACCTAGTAATACAATGAACGAATGATGCTATGAGTAGTAGTAGTATTGAACCATCGTATGTTAAGACTTTCGTATTTATTTATGGTATGTCTTTTTTTTTTAACATATTTCGTTTCTTTTTACACAGAATATAAACAAACTTCGGCACGTAGTATATGTACAACGTCATATGTAGTCTGCCGCTACAACGAAGAGTGAGTTCAGTACGTACGCACACACGCACACCCACCCACACCCACACACACACACACAGACATGCATAAACCCACATTAGTATAAGCGAGGAGAGTCAAAATCTTCCTCTTCTTCTTCTCATTCTTACTCTCTCACTCTCTTCGTCACGGCATTGTCTATCTGAAATTCCTGTTGCACCAAATTGAGGAGGTGACAGGCATTTGGGAAGGGGAGGTGAAGGGCGGTGGTGGAGAAGAAGGAGGAGGAGGAGGAGGAGGGAGGTAACTTCACTCTCTCTCTCTCGTTCTCTCACATAAAACGGAGCTACCCGGCAACAAAACAACAGTCGTCGGAGTAGTAAAAGTCGTAGGAGGAGGAGGACGGGGTAGGGGCAGCGGAACGGGGTATATATATGTAAGGGTGCGGCTCCGGTCTCTGCCTCTCTACAAGTTACTGTGGAAGACCCGCGGGAAGGCGAGAGCGTCTAAGAGCAGCGGGCCCAAGAGGAACAGCGCTAGCGTCCGGGGTAAAAGCCGCGGCCCAGCTGACGAGGCGCTCTTGACGCCGAGTTGCCTGACCTGGGTTTTCTCGTTCTCAGCGCCCTTCTGACCACGGCTGCCCTCCGCCCCTGGCTCCGTCGTCTCTGTAGCAGAAAGGGAAGGTGTTTGAGTAGGTGTGTGTGAGGGTATTGATGTGAAGGGGGGGATGGAGAGGAGAGGAGAGCGTGAAAAGGACGAGAGAAGGAGGAGGAGGAGAAGGAAAAGTGAAGGTAGAGAAGGAGGAGGAGGGGAGATGAGGTTAATGATGAAAACCTTGAGAAAAATGGAAAAAAGTAAGGAGGAAAAGGAGAAAGAAAGGAAGAAGAAGAGAAGAAGGAGAATGGGGTTAAGAAAGGCTTGTGGACGAGACGTATATGATGATGAGAAGAAGGAAATGAATGAAAAGGAGGAAAAAAGTATAAAAAAAACGAAAGGAGAAGGAAGAGGAGAGGAAAGGGGCTAATTATGGAAAGCGTGCTGAGGAAGGAAGAAGAGGAGGAGGAGGAGGAAGAGGAAAAAATGAAGGAGAAGGAAGAGGAGGAGGAGGAGGAGGAGAGAGATGAGGTTTATGATGAAAACCTTCAGGATGTGGAGGAGAAAGTGGAGGAAAAGGAGAAAAACAGGGGAGGAGGAGGAGGAGGAAGAGGGGGAGGAGAAGGAGGAAGAAAATGATTGATTAGTAGTAAAGTATGAAGGTAAAGAGAGGAAAAAGGTGCTTGGAAGGAGGAGGAGGAGGAGGAGGAAGAGGAGGAGGAGGAGGAGGAGGAGAAGGAGGAGGAGGAGGAGGAGGAGCAGAATGATTGATTAGCGATGAGGGAGGAAGGAAAAGAAGCAACACGCGGATAAATAAAGTTGATGACTGAGAGAGAGAAAAAAAAAGAGACAACGGATGAGGGAGGGAAGAAGAGGAAGAAGAAGAGGAAGAAGAAGAAGAGGAAGAAGACGAAGAAGATGATAAAGACGATAATGATGATGATGAAGAGGAGGAGGAGAAAAACAAGATGGAAATGGACTTGACATACTTAAAAGACGAAAAAAAAAAACGAGATAACTTTTTAAAACATATATATAGTATCAATAATTGCCCTGATAATGACTTGAGAAAGTGAAGTGAAGGGAGGTGAATGGATACAAGGTGAGGGGAAGGTGAAGGGGCACAAGGTGAACTGAGGTGAGGGGCAGCGTCTTGAGGTGAGAGGGACACTTCACTCACCGACCATGACGAGAACGAGGACCGAGGAGGGCGCAGTGTTGGCCGGCTGGCAGGTGTAGTTACCGGCGTGGGAGTCGGACACAGAGGACACCGTCAACACACTGCGGGAGGGACAAGCACAGCGTCAGCGGCGGCCGTATTAACATAACACCTCGTTAAAGGGGATATTACACTGGGCATATTTTCCGTGGATCATCAGTCAAACCACGATTTCCGCTAACGTGGTTCTCAGTTGTTTGTTGTTATTGCTGCTGATGAAGATGATGAGTAATACCGTCGTCCTTCAGTGAAATCTACCGTAGCTTTGGAAGATCGTGGACGCGTCAGAAAACCACGCAAATATGAGAACCACGCCAGCGGAAATCGTGGTTTGACTGAAGATCTACGAAAAATTTGCCCAGTGTAATAGCCCTTTAACTTTAGCTCAGCATCTTTTGGAGGATATGATCTTGTGTTTACGGAGGTTATTTCACGATAAATATAGTAAATATTGTTAAGAAACAGTCCTGCTTCTCCGTGTAAGGCCAAGAAAGCCTATTTTTGTCATTCTTAATCGTGTTTGTCATTCTGTAACATCTCCCTCACATGTATTAGTATTCTCTAACGTTAATCTCGCCAGTCATCGTTCCTATCTATCTATCCGTCCGCTACATGATGAAGATCAAGCCTATTTCTGTTATTTTTAATCGTGTGTGTCGTTTAATAACACTATCTAACCTGTATCAACATTCCCTTCATTTTCTCTCTACATTCTCAGGTAAATTTCGTCACCGAGCGTTCCTGCCCACCTGTGATCCCGCTCCAGGGTGAAGTTGACGCCTCGCTCCTTGTCGAAGTTGATCATCTTGGAGTCCTGGTACCAAAAGACGTACTTGAGGGGCAACTGGGCATCGCGGAAGGTGCAGACGAGCCTCAAGGTGCTGCCCGCCGCCACGTGCCGCACCGCCGTCCCCTGCAGCTCACTCCAGGCAGCTAAATGAGAGGGAGAGAGAGAAGGTTCTGTTAGACGCTTCCACCCCCCACATAAACTATTTCCAAAGGCTGAAAAGGAGATCAGTCGGGTTATAATGAATGTTTCTTTAGGGTCACGGTACAGAAGAAGGGTTGAACTAGTAGTAGTAGTAGTAGTAGTAGTAGTAGTAGTAGTAGTAGTAGAAGAATGCAGGAAAAAATATACATAGAACAAAGATGTTAAGTTTGTCAAGGGTTCTCTTATATCTGCAGGCCCTCAACCCTCCTCCTCCTCCTCCTCCTCCTCTTCCTCCTCCTCCTTTTCCTCCTCCTCCTCCTCCTCTTCCTTCTCCTCCTCCTCCTCCTCTAACTTTCCCCATGTCACAGATGATCGTAATTAAAAATATGCTTGCAGAAAATCAGTTTATCAAAGTCTCCTCGTAATAATTTGCAAGCCGTCACTTACACCAATGGCTTTTCCTCCTCCTCCTTTTCCTCTTCTTCCTCTTCTATTCTCCTTCCTCTTTCTCTTTCCCTCCTCTCCCCTTCTTTCTTTCCCTCCCTCCCTTCCTCTCTCTTCTTAATCTCCCCTTCCTCCTCCTCCTTCTCTTCTTCTTCCTCTTCCTCTTCTATTCTCCTTCCTCTTTCTCTATCTCCTCCTTCTCTTTCCCTCCTCTCCCCTTCTTTCTTTCCCTCTCTCCCTTCCTCTTCTTAATCTCCCCTCCTTCTCCTCCTCCTCTCTCTTTCGTCTTTCCTCTCCTTCCCTTTCCTCTTCTATCTCTTCTTCCTCCGTTCTCATCCCTCTCCCCTCCTCCTCCTCCTCCTCCTCCTCCTCCTCCTGGCCTCATAATTCTAACTTCGGTCGTGTCACTAATGATTGTAATAAAGAAAAAAAATATGCTTACGTGAAAAAAGTTAAAAGTTCAGGACACCGTCACTTCTCTCTCTCTCTCTCTCTCTCTCTCTCTCTCTCTCTCTCTCTCTCTCTCTCTCTCTCTCTCTCTCTCTCTCTCTCTCTCTCTCTCTCTCTCTCTCTCTCTCTCTCTCTCTCTCTTTCACTAGTTAGCGATTATTTTTTGGGTCATATTATTTTTTTCTTCAATTTTCCTTTTTTATTTTTTTCAATATTTGAGTTTCAATTTCCTTACTTTATTTTTCATGGGTCTGAATTTGAACCCAGTGGCAGACACTTACTCGTTCACTCTCGTTCACTCGTTCACTAACTCGTTCATTTTTCGGTGAGTGAGTGAGTGAGTGAGTGAGTTTGGGAGTTGAGTTCAAAATGTAACCTCACTTTCTCTGTCTCTCTCTATCTATCTTTGTATCTATCTATCTATCTATCTAATATGGTGGATGTTGGGAACGTTTAAATCTCATTGGTGGATCCTGGGAATGGTTGAATCTCATTGGTGGATGCTGAGTAAGGTTGAATCTCATTGATGGATGCTGGTAAGGGTTGAATCTCATTGGTGGATGCTGGGAAGGGTTGAATCTCATTGGTGGATGCTGGGAAGGGTTGAATCTCATTGGGGGATGCTGGGAAAGGTTAAATCTTATTGGATAATGCTGGGAAGGGTTGAATCTCATTGGTGGATCCTATGTATAAGATAAATAGAAAGATAGATAAATAGATAGGTAGAGAAAGAGAAAGAGAGAGGTTCAGTAAAGTGTGGCAAACAGATTGGAGTCGTATTTTCAGTCTACTCAATTTCCAGTGTACCACGTTCGAGTCCCGGCCAGTTCCACAAGGGTATTCACACTTAATGAATTCATCACCGTGCATCACCACTATATTACATCACCACCAACACCACCATGCATCTCCACTAATGAAGTCCCGTGTATCAACTCCAGAGATCACCACCACCACCACCATCACCACCACCACCACCACCACCGTCATCACCACTTCACACCCATAAATATAAGTGAAAATCAACTCCGGATTAATATCTTGTCAACACCAATGAGTAATATTTTTAATAGTGGTGGTGGTGGTGGTGGAGGTGGTGGTGATGATACTGCCGCGGTGTTGTCTCTCTCTCTCTCTCTCTCTCTCTCTCTCTCTCTCTCTCTCTCTCTCTCTCTGCACACACACACACACACACACACACACACACACACACACACACACACACACACACAACCCCCCCTAAATCCCACATTACTCCATACTTCCTCTCCATTCCTCTCCCTCTCTCTCACTCTTTCATAACTATCTACTTTTTAATACGAGGGACACACACTTTTCAACTGCACCATCGCATCGCACTTTTTCTCTTACTCTTATTTTGCCAACCTTTCATACATTTTACGAACGGCCGTTATAATTCCCTGAGAGAGAGAGAGAGAGAGAGAGAGAGAGAGAGGGAGAGAGAGAGAGAGAGAGAGAGAGAGAGAGAGAGAGAGAGAGAGAGAGAGAGAGAGAGAGAGAGAGAGAGAGAGAGAGAGAGAGAGAGAGAGAGAGAGAGAGAGAGAGAGAGAGAGAGAGAGAGAGAGAGAGAGAGAGAGAGAGAGAGAGAGAGAGAGAGAGAGAGAGAGAGAGAGAGAGAATGACAGTCTGTATGGATATTAAGATAGATATACAGATGGACAGATAGATACAGAGATGGAGAAAGAGAGAGAGAGAGAGAGAGAGAAAGAGAGAGAATTAGCAAAGGGAGGAAGAGAGAAAAAAATAACACAGAAAACTTTTATCAGAGAATCGGAAAGGAAAGAGCAGGAGGAAACGAAAGAGGAAGAGGAGAGAAAAAAAAGAGAGAAAGCGAAAGAGAGAGAGAGAAAGAAAAAAAAACAGGACGAGATAAAACAGAAGAAAAATGGTACAGGTAAAGCAAATGAAGATAAAAAAAGATAAAGGGGAGAGAGGAGAGAGAGGAATAGAGAGAGAGGGAGAGAGAGAGGGAGTGGGAGATAAAAAATGAGAGAGCGAATCGTACTATGAATTTTCGTTGAATAATAAAATAAATAGATAAATAGATAAATAAGGAAGGAAAGAAAGAAAGAAAGAAAGAGAGAAAAAGGAAGAAAGAAAAAGAAAATAGAGAAAAAATTAAATAGCTACACCTGGAAACACACACTCTCTCTCTCTCTCTCTCTCTCTTTATTTCTCTATATAAGTCTTTCCTTCCTTTCCTTTGACTTCGGGTGAAAATGAGACTTCTGGGAAAACGGGAACGTTTCTGAATACCTGCTGGCTTACCTTTGATTATCTTACCTTACCTTGCCTTACTTTACCTTACCTTACCTTACCTTACCTAACCTTACCTTACATTACCTTATCTTACCTAACCTTACCCTACCTAACCTTACTTTACTTTACCTGACATTACCTTACCTTACCTTACCTAACCTTACCTTACCTTTCCTTACCTAACCTTACCTTACCTTACCTTACCTTACCTTACCTAAACTAACCTTACCTTACCTTACCTTACCTTACCTTACCTTACCTTACTTTGCCTAACCTTACTTTACCTAACCTTACCTTACCTTACCTTACCTTACCTAACCTTACCTTACCTTACCTAACCTTACCTTACCTAACCTTACCTTACCTAACCTAACCTAGCCTTACCTTACCTTACCTTACCTTACCTTACCTAACCTACCTTACCTTACCTTACCTTACCTAACCTTACTTTACCTTACCTAACTTTACCTTACCTTACCTAACCTAACCTTACTTTACCTAACCTTACCTTACCTTACCTAACCTTACCTTACCCTACCTTACCTAACATAACCTTACATTACCTTACCTTACCTTACCTAATCTAACCTTACCTCACCTAACCTATCCTTACCTTACCTGATCTAACCTAACCTACCTTACCTTACCTTACCTTACTTACCCTTCCTACCTACCTACCAGAATCTACCGAGCTCTCTACGTAATAATTATCTAGATACGAATTCACCAAGCCTCAATTTTCTCTTTCCAACTCTCAAAAAAAAAAAATTAGGCCTTAACTTTTTCCTCACCCTTATCAGTTACAAGGATGAAAACGGACTAATGAAACCACTCGCTCACATTCCTAGGTCTCTCTCTCTCTCTCTCTCTCTCTCTCTCTCTCTCTCTCTGTCTGTTTCTCTGTCTCTCTGTCTGTCATAGGTCGGACTCGCCTATTTCTAGCGTGGCGGGCCGGACCAACCGACACATGAGTCCGTATCACGTGGAAAGGAGAGGGCAAGGAAGGTACGACTGCCAGGTACGAATGTTTCCGGTTATAAAGACTTGCTCGGGGCGGTGGTGGCGGGTCCTCGTGGTCGTAGTGGTCGTAGGATACAATATTTATATCCCCGGGGCCTCCTCTGCTGGTACGGGAGAGCAGGAAAGGACACGGACGGAAAAAAAAGAGAGACGAAAAAACGTAACATTCCTTGAGAAATTTTTGAGACTTGCGACATTTCTATTTCTATTTGCTGTCTATTTATCCGGTTATCTATCTGTCTGTCTATCTATCTATCTGTCTGTTGTTTTGGTCATTTTTATCCTCCTCCTTCTTTTCCTTCTCATCTTCCTTTCCTCCCCCTCTTCTTTTTCCTCTTCCTCTTCTTCTTCCCTCTCTTTCTCTTTCTATTTTTTTCTCCTATCTCTCCTTCTCCTCCCTTTTGTTCTTCATTCCAAAGGACACCTTTAGTTTTTTTTCCCTTCTCTTTCTTCTTCTCTTTCTCTTCCTCCTCTTCCTTTTCCTCCTCCTCTTCTTTCTTCTCTTCCTTCGCCTTTTTCTCATTTTCCTCCTCCATTTTCTTCATTCCATTCTTCTTTTCCTCCTCCTCCTCCTCCTCCTCCTCCTCTTCCTTCTCCTCAAAACATCAACGTTCGTGTATAAACATTTGATGCAAATTCGTCGCAGCATTTCAGAAAATTGCAAAAAAAAAGAAAATTCTGTGACACAAGACGGGGGGGAGGGGGAGTGAGAGCGAGAGCGAGCGAACGAGAGAGAGAGAGAGAGAGAGAGAGAGAGAGAGAGAGAGAGACTTAAACACAATCCTATGCAAACAAGGCGAGAGACTGACAACCACACACACACACACACACACACACACACACACACCATCTATATTATCATGGTGCTCATTTGCAAATTTAAGTACCTCCCCCCCCCCCCCCTGCTCTCTCTCTCTCACTCTCTCTCTCTCTCTCTCTCTCTCTCTCTCTCTCTCTCTCCTAACCGCCTCCCCGTCACCACCACCACCAATACCACCACCACCACCACCATCAGCAACACCACCGCCTCCACAAATCCACCGCCTCCACAAATCCACCGCCTCCACAAATCCACCACCACCTCCAGCTTCTCAGCACACCATCATCCTTCACAGCTACCTCCTCCTCCTCCCCCTCCTCCTCCTTCTCCTCCTCTTCCTCCTCATCTTCTTCCTCTTACTCCACATCTACCTTATTTTCTCCCTTCACACATCTTTCACTTCCTCTTTTCTTTTTTCTTTTTCCTTTTCTCCTTCCTCTCCTTTCTCCTTCTCCTTCTCCTCATTCTTCGTTTTCTCACATAATACCTCCAAGAAAAGGCGTAGAAGGAGGCGGAGGAGGAGGAGGAGGAGAAGGAGGAGTAGGAAGAGGAGGAGGAGGAGGAGGTGGAAGACGAATATAAGGAGAAGCAGGAGGAAGAGAGAGAGGAAGAGAACTAAGAGAACAAGGAGAACTAGAAGGAGGACGAGTAAGAGGAGAAGGAGGAGGAGGAGGAGGAGGAGTTGAAAGACAAATAAAAGAAGAAAAAGAAAACCGAAGAAGCAGAAACAGAAAACAGACGAAAAGGAGAAGGAAGAGAAGGAAGAGAAGGAGGAGGAGGAGGAGGAGGAGGAGGAGAGAGGAGATGAGAAAGACGAAAAGAAGAAGGAAGAGAAGGAAGAGGAGGAGGAGGAGGAGGAGGAGGAGGAGGAGAGAGGAGAAGGAGAAGGAAGGAACAAGGGGGAAGGAGGGCATACAGACAGCCAGGAAGGTCACAGTCTCTCTCTCTCTCTCACACACACACACACACACACACACACACACACACACACACACACACACACACACACACACACACACACACACACACACACACACACACACACACACTCTCAATACAAGCCAGAGGTCAGACACACAATACCGAGGTGCACCAACGCCATCTGTTAGCCAAAGACCAGCTTAGCGCCCCGACAAAGGCCGCGAGATGAAGGTCTTGGCCGCGAAGATCATCAGTGTGTGTGTGTGTGTGTGTGTGTGTGTGTGTGTGTGTGTGGAAGAGATAGATATGGATAGATAGATAGATAGATAGATAGATAGATAGATATAGAGAGAGAGAGAGAGAGAGAGAGAGTGTTAGGTTTCAAGGTACATGTTACATTAGCCATTCACATTAATATTTCTCTCTCTCTCTCTCTCTCTCTCTCTCTATCTATCTATCTATCTCTATCTCTCACTCAGTCGCTTTCCCTCTCTCTCTTTCTCTATACTATAAAAAAAGTCATCTCTCTCTCGTTCAGATTTCCCCCGCTTAAACTTTCCCTTTCCTGCTGCTGGTGCTGTTGCCATTTTCACGTTAATTAATAGAGCGACTTAATCAATGATGCAGGTAATTACCGATGTGACTACCTGATCAAATGTGACTGAATTGATAATGGGAGTGAATTAATTACTGGCGGACGACGGATGGACGGACGAACCGGCGAATTTTTATTTTAAGTTTTAGTTTTTAGGGCAGACTGGAGCCTGGTCACCTGGGAATACGTACCTTTCCACGGACAGATACAGACACACAGACACTGAATACAGACAAATAGGTACCCACGGACAGACATGTAACAGATAGACATACCACACAAACACACACACATACACACACATATGCATTCAGATACATAGACAGACAGACAGCCACAGAAACCCACAGACAGAGATACATATTCACAGTTTTATCCAACCACCACCACCACCATCACCACCATCACCACCACCCTAACCATCCCTACCCCCCTCTTACACACTCAAACACACACACATTCACTCACATATGCACTCAGATACATAGACAAACAGACAGCCACAGAAACCCACAGACCGAGATACATATTCACAGTTTTATCCGACCACCACCACCACCACCACCATAACCTTCCCTACCCCGCTCTCACACACACAAACACACGCAAACATACACACATACAAGCACCACTCCCCTACCTCCCCTACCCCCCCCCACCCCCCTACATACTCTGACCACAAGCACCGCAAGGCACTAAACAAATTGGCCTCCTCGTCTACCCTCGGTGACTAATAAAAATCCTTACTGGCTGCCGCGGCGTGATAGCGTGCGGCCGGCGCGCGTGATGGAGCAGCTCTTGGACGGGGCGAGGCGCTGGTGAATGCTGCTCCGCCGGACTAGAGACTTTTCACATATCGTCACTTAAGTTCGCCAGTCGGTCAAGCCTCTCGTAGTAGTTGCTGGGGTTTTCATGGGCTGCTTTGTGATCCTACTGACACTCTTACACGACCATCGGAAACTGTCGTAAAGGGGGCCCGGTACGTTGAAAAATATGGCCCGACGAGCAGAAAGCAAGCAAGCGGCCCATGTTTTAGTATTGTAGGGAAAGAGCGTATTTCTTATAGTCTCTGCTGGCGCCTACTCTTGAACGGGGCAGGTCACGTTAAGTTAGGTTAGGTAAGGTTTGGTTGGAGTCATTTAGGGTAATTTAAAGTAGGAATCGCAATGAGAGTATTTTTCAGAACCCCCAAGAGTTAGTTTCAAATCAATAGCTGGTCGATAAATTGGTGCCTGGGGAAACCTGGGCAAGGCAAACTGTGGTAACCCGGATTTCATATTGGCCCGTGTCCCGAGGTAGCTGGCTCTTACCCACCACATGTTTTAGTATTGCCGGGAAAGGGCGTTTTCTCTCCCTCTCTACTGGTGTGTGGCGCCCGCTTTGGAACTGGGCAGGTCACGTTAAATTAGGTTAGCTTAGATTAGGTTAGGTAGGGCTTGGTTGAAGTGTTTTAGGGTCATTTAAAGTAGGAATGGCAATGA
>NC_066521.1:23051054-23063554 GCF_024679095.1 Eriocheir sinensis | reverse complement strand
TTACGCCCATTCCTGGAAAGTCTGAGAAGTCTCCAGAGAAGGATGGGAGGAGGAAGAGAAGGAGGAGGAGGAGGAGGATGTACTTAACTTTGAACCTTGAGAAAAGCCATGTAAAACGAAGTAGAGGAGGAGGAGGAGGAGGAAGAAGAAAGAGGAGGGAGGAGAAGAAAGAAGAGGAGGAGGAGAGTGAATTAGAAGGAAGAAGAAAATACAAAAAAACAAAAATTTCAGAATAAAAAGAAAAAACAAGAACAACAACAACAACAAGGGGAATAACAACAACAACAACAATAATAATAATAATAATAATAATAATAATAATAATAATAATAATAATAATAATAATAATAATAATAATAATAATAATAATAATAATAATAATAATAATAATAATAATAATAATAATAATCAGCCTCGTCTACTTACTCTGCACTTTCAGGAACGTCATGTAAGAGCTGGGCGGGTGTGTGGACGTTTGGCATTCATACTCCCCCTCGTCATCCTTCGTCACGTTCTTCAGGTGCAGGAACCACACCTGAAAAGATAAAGACAGGTGAACGTAAGTCGAGGTGAACGTAAGGTGAGGTGAACGTAAGTCGAGGTGAACGTAAGGCGAGGTGAACGTAAGGCGAGGTGAACGTAAGGTAAGGCGAACGTAAGGTAAGGTGAACGTAAGGTGAGGTGAAGGTAAGGTGAGGTGAACGTAAGGTGAAGTGTATGTAAGGTGAGGTGAACGTAAGGCGAGGTGAACTTAAAGCGAGGTGTATGTAAGGTGAGGTGAACGTAAAGTGAATTGAACGTAATGTGAGGTTCAGGTGGTCGTAAGTCGAGCTGAGGTGAACGTAAGGTGAGATGAAGGTGGTCGTGCGTCGAGGTGAGGTGATCGTAAGTCGAGATGAGGTGAATGTAAGGAAATAGGGCACAGAAGCAGTTGAACGTGAGATGAGATGAACGTTAGGTGACATACTGGTGATAGTAAGGCTAAATGAATGTAAACGTAAACTGAAATGAACGCTCCACACATCACAACGCACACAAAACCAGGTAAGGTGAACGTAAATCAAAGCCGCAGATAAGGTAAGATGAACGTGAGGTAAAGAAACACACACAAACAAATGATCGTAAGTCGAAACCCAAAAAAACAAACTGAAATGAACGCCCCACACATCACAACAACCCAAAACCAGGTAAGTTAACGTAAATCAAGCCGCAGGTAAGGTAGTAAGGAGATGAACGTGAGGTGGTGAACGTAATGTAGTGGTGGTGAGTGTCCTGAGGTACGTTGGGTCCGTTCGTGTCTCTCTTAAGCTCCATCAAGGGCAAGAAACCTCACCTGACAGCCACGAGGGCGGACAGGTAGGCGCTAATTAACCCTGGACTCAGGTATCTACAAGGGCGTGGAGTTCGGTGGTGCCTTGGGTTCGGACACTGGCTAAAGGGAGTTCGATTCCTTTGGGCCTTGGGTTCGAATCCTCTGTAGCAGTATTTTGTTTCTTATAGTTAGAATAGGAACAGAATTCAGGGGATCAGGAAAGAAGGGTTGTGAGATAGATATAGATAGATATATAGATAGGTAGAGTGAGTGGGTGAGTGGGTGAGTGAGTGAGTGAGTGCGAGCAAGAGAGAGAGAGAGAATATATATATATATATATATATATATATATATATATATATATATATATATATATATATATATATATATATATATATATATATATAGATAGATAGATATAGATATAGATATAGATATAGATATATATATATATAACCTAACATCCTGGAGACATCACCTTCTATAGATTTTCCGCCGTATTCATTCGGGCTAGCAAAGACCTTTTATAAATCTAACATCAAGAAGCTTACGTTGTCACAGTATATATATATTTTTATATATATAAAGTCACGTGTAGCTCCTCATTGGGTCTCCTTTTATCCAATCACACCTGGCTTTCATACCTGTCGTTCATACCTACCTTGCACACCTGCCCTTCACTCACCTTCCCTCTCACTTTCGTTCCCTAATGAGGTCAATCTTGCCCTGCCTCGCCACGTGATTTTAAAATGTATGTCATGTTATTTTCTTCTCGCCCGTCTGTCTGTCTGTCTGTCGTATTTTATCTTTTTTATCTGTTTTTTTTCTTCTTGTGTCATTATTTCCTCTCCTAAGTCGTTTTTCTCCCCTTTCTTAGTATGCAAACTTTCTCACACGCTACAAATACATCTTTCTAAATCTAATTCTCTGTAACTTTTGTCTTCCTTTTACGTATTTCATCTTTTTATCGTTTTTCTTTCTTCTTGAGTCAATATTTCCTTTCCTAAATCGTTTTTCTCCCCTTTCTTAGTATGCAAACTTTCTCACACGCTACAAATACGTCTTTCTAAATCTAATTATCTCTTACTATTCTCTTCCTTTTACGTTTTTCATCTTTTCATCTGTGTTCTTTCTTTTTGTATCATTATTTCTTCTCCTAAGGCGTTTTTCTGCCCTTTTTTTAGTATGCAAACCTTCTCACACGCTACAAATACGTCTTTCTAAATTTAATTGTCTCTTACTTTTATTTTCCTTTTACGTATTTCATCTTTTCTATCTGTTTTCTTTCTACTTGAGTCAATAATTCTTCTCCAAAGACGTTTTTTCTGGCCTTTTTTAGTATGCAAACCTTCTCTAGGCTACAAATACCTCTTTCTAATTCTACTTTTCTTCTTCTTTTTATATATTCCATCTCTATAGTTTTTCTGCCCTATTTCATCCTCTCCAAAGACGCCTTTCTACCCTCTTTTAGTATGCAAACCTTCTCAGAATCCCTAACACAACACGTTCTTGGCTTTCAACATCATCTCTCGTCTAATCTCCCAGGAACCTCAAGCCGCCATATATATTCCATCCCCTCTAATGTCCCCGCGTCTTGCCCTATGAATATTACCTCAACTCTACGACCTCTTTCTTCCCCTCCACTTACCTAGGGACTGTCTCTAATGGTACGTATGATATATATTTTGCAGCCTCTCTCTCTCGTCTTTTCCTCTCGGTCGCTAAATATATCTGTGTGTGTTTTATGGTTGGTAAGGAAGTTCCAGTTTATCTTGTAATTTTTCAACTCTAGGATAGTCTGGGATAGTCTCTGATGCTTCGTACGATATATATATTTATAGCCTCTCTCTCTTGTCTTGTCTTCTCAGCCGCTAATTATGTCTATGTGTGTGTTTTAAGGCTGGTAGGGAAGTTTGAGTTTAGCTGATGTATTTTTTTACCTGTAGGATAGTCTGTGATATTCTCTGCTGCTTCGTACGATATATATTTCGCATTCTTTCTCGTATTTTGTGGTGCTAATATTATCTCTGTATATGTTCTAAGGTTGGTAAGGTAGTTTAAGTTCAGCTATGATATTTTTTCACCTCTAATATACTTTTTTAAACGTCTATGGTGGTCTAAATGTTAACCTTTATATCTGTTTCGATGTCTCAATCCATCTTCAGCCTTTCTTCAACTCGATATCTAGCGTCATTTATCATTATCATTATTCAGCCTCCTGTCACCTTGCTGTTTTGCTCTCCTTTTGTTCGCCCTTCACGCCTCCTCATAAATATTTCCTTTTCCTCCTCTTCCTCATCCTCCTCCGCCTCCTCCTCGTCCTCCTTCTCTACGCTCCTCCTCATCCAGTTTTACCTTGTTCTCCTTTCCTCACCTATTTCCATCTTTCTGTGTTTTCCTCTTCACTTCTCTGTCCTTCACGTCTCCTCGTAAATATTTCCTTCCTCCTCCTCCTCCTCCTCCTCCTTCTGTTATCTCTTCTTCATATACCTTTACCTCCCTTTTCTCTTCCTCTCCTTTCTTCCACCTTTCTGTGTTTTCCTCTCCTCTTCTCTGTCCTTCATGTCTCCTCATAAATCTTTCCTCCTCCTCCTCCTCCTCCGCCTTCTCCTCCTTCTGTTATCTCTTCTTCATATACCTTTACCTCCCTTTTCTCTTCCTCTCCTTTCTTCTACCTTTCCGTGTTTTTCCTCTTCACTTCTATGTCCTTCACGTCTCATAAATATTCTCACCCACCACCTACTCCTTCTCCTCCTCCTCCTCCTCCTCCTTCTCCTCCTCCTCCTCCTCCTCCTGCTCCTCCTCCTCCTCCTCCTGCTCCTCCTCCTGCTCCTCCATCGTGCATTATTATCGTTCCTCATTATCCCCTCCACGTGACAAGACGACACCTGCGTTATTTACCTGTCCCCCTTCACGCACCTCCGCCCACCTGGTGACGCCCGCCTCGGCTGCTCTACTCCCCTTCCTCTACCTGTTGTTGTTGTTATTATTATCATTTATATTGTTGATTTTATGTTTATTATTGTTACTGGTGTTTCTTTTCTTCTTCTTAGGGACATTAGAAGGAAGGAAAGAAAGATATTAGAGGAAAAGGAGAACGAGAGTGAGTTAGTGGTTATAAGAACATAAGAACGTAAGGAGCCTGCAAAAGGTCGGTCTGTAGGTCTATACAAGGCAGCTCCTGTGAACTTAACCCCACCTAACCTAACCTAACCTAACCTAGCTCAACCATGATGATTAGATAAAAGACAGTAAGTGATAATTTAAGAGAGAGAGAAAAGACGAAAGTTAAAGAGAATTTCACCATATAAAAAAAATCATTCACATTTACACGCCGAATGAACGAAAACCCCAAATGGCAAAAAAAGGTACAAAAATAATCGCATCAAAACAAGCGTGGGCAGTCATTTATATATATCTCTCTCTTTTAACCTTTACGGACAGAGACACAGACAAAAAAAGGCCGCGCTGTAAAAGGCCTTCCACAACCAATAACAAATCCATTAGCGGACACACACACACACACACACACACACACACACACACACACACACACACACACACACACAAACACACAGACACAGAGCGAGAGCAAGAGCAAGAGAGAGAGAGAGAGAGAGAGAGAGAGAGAGAGAGAGAGAGAGACGAAAATAGAGCAAAATGTGATACTGATTCAATATTATATGGCTGAATAACCTCTCTCTCTCTCTCTCTCTCTCTCTCTCTCTCGAAAGGAACGTTAGTATAAAAAAACGTTCGTAAAAAGAAAAGAAACGTTCGAAGAAAAAGCAAGAAAAAAATAATAAACGTTTCTCCGCCTTGACAAAATGTTTCCATCAATCCGTAGGTCTCCGGGGCAATATTGATCTCTCTCTCTCTCTCTCTCTCTCTCTCTCTCTCTCTCTCTCTCTCTCTCTCTCTCTCTCTCTCTCTCTCTCTCTGTTGCTCAATCATCTTTTATTTCTTTCTTTTCTGTATCCCATTCCATATCCATACGACCTACTCTCTCTCTCTCTCTCTCTCTCTCTCTCTCTCTCTCTCTCTCTCTCTCTCTCTCTCTCTCTCTCTCTCTCTCTCTCTCTCTCTCTCTCTCTCCCCCCCCAAGATGACTCATTCTCACAGTCTCTATTCTCTCTCTCTCTCTCTCTCTCTCTCTCTCTCTCTCTCTCTCTCTCTCTCTCTCTCTCTCTCTCTCTCTCTCTCTCTCTCTCTCTCTCCCTCTCTCTCTCTCTCTCTCTCTCTCTCTCTCTCTCTCTCTCTCTCTCTCTCTCTCTCTCTCTCTCATGATTCATTCTTTTCTTCTTCTTTTTCATTTCTATTTCATTTTTAGTTTTTTTTCTTCTTTTTGTTCCTTCATCTCCTTCTTCTTCCCATCTTCTTTTTTCGCCTTCATCCCATCCGCCTCCTTCTTTTCGACTTTAAAATTTTTATTCCACTTAATTTTCTTCTCCTTCCTGTTAGCATTTTACCTTCCTCCTCCTCATTATCATCATCATCTTTCTCTTCTTCTTTTATCTTTTCCTTATCCTTCATCTCCTCCTTCTCTTGCTCTTTCCCTTTCTCTTCTTGGACCTTCTCATCTCTCTCCTAATTCTTATCATCCTTTCCCTCTTTCTTCCCTTCTTCTTCTCCTAATCATAAGTTTCCTTCTCGTTCCTCTCCTCCCTTCCCTTCCTCTTATCCTCAAACTTCTAATTATTATAATCTTCTTCCTCCTAATTCTCCATCTCTTTCTTTCCTAATTCACATCTTCCTTCGTCTTCTCCTAATCATAATCTTCATAATCTTCCTCCTCCTCCTCCTCCTCCTCCTCCTCCTCTTCCTTCCTTCCTTCCTTCTTCCTCTGATCTAATTATTATCCTCGACTTTCACGCATAATTTCCTCTCCCAAGTCTCCTCATTTTTTCGCAACGTTGATATTCGCATCGCAACGTTTCCGGCGGCCACGAGAGAGACGTTGAGCCGCGCGTGTGGTGGCGAGGCTGCTGGGCTTGTCAAACGTTGCCGGGGATTGCGCCGTGGACGTTAGCTTGAGATATAAAAAAAATACGTGTGATGAAAAATGCCGGTAAGAAAGAGATGGCTGGGAGATTTGAAATGGCGAGGGGGTAGGAAGGGGAGGGGGAGGGTTGAGAGAGAGAGAGAGAGAGAGAGTGTGTGTGTGTGTGTGTGTGTGTGTGTGTGTGTGTGTGTGTGTGTGTGTGTGTGTGTGTGTGTATGTGTGTATGTGTTTCTCTTTGTCCAAATCCATTTCTCTGTCAGTCTCTCTCTCTCTCTCTCTCTCTCTCTCTCTCTCTCTCTCTCTCTCTCTCTCTCTCTCTCTCTCTCTCTCTCTCTCTCTCTCTAATTCCATATTGCTTTTTCTTTACAAACTTTTCTTTTAACTATTGATATTCCATTATAGTTTTCTTCCTATTTTTTCTTCTTTATTTTTCTTCCTTCACACACGCATAACCTTTTACTTTTTTTGCTCGTCAGCTTTTAACACTTTCCTTTGTTCTTCCGTGTGTCGTAAAGAGCATACGTGTCGTTTTTATGGTTCTGCACTCTCTAATTTTCACACTTGCTATGTCCAGTTTAGTAATAGCTCACACAATCTTCTTATGTTATGCTTCGGCCGCTAAATTCTTTCTTCCTTTCTTTTTTTCTTAAACATTTCAAGGGCTTATGTTGGTATCTCAGACGCTTCCTCCTCTCGCGTCAATAATTTCCAAAGGCCGAAAAAGGAGATCAGTCGGGTTCTAATGACTGTCTCTTTAGGTTCACGGTACAGAAGAAGGGCCAGACTACCACCAGGATCATAAAACTACCCCAGGAAATGTCACACACCCCTGTGAAAGCCTTGTCAATTATGTGTTTAAGAATGTGACACATACACGCCCATAACTGATAAGGCTTTCGTAGAGGTTGTGGTGGGTATTGCCTTGGGTAGTTCTATGAGCCTAGTGATAGTTTGACAAGGCTTCTGCACCATTAACGAGTGATAAGGCTTTCGTAGAGGTTGTGGTGGGTATTGCCTTGGGTAGTTCTATGAGCATAGTAATAGTTTGACAAGGCTTCTGCACCATTAACGAGTGATAAGGCTTTCGTAGAGGTTGTGGTGGGTATATCCATGGGTAGTTTTATGAACCTAGCGATAATTTGACAAGGCTTCTACACCATAAACGTGAAAAAGAACTCATGAGAACCCGACTAACCTCCTTTGTTGCCTTGGGAAATTAGTTGTTGTGAGCCGAATGCGTTTGACAATATAGACCCAGTTCCTTTTATAAACTCTATGTCCATTGTAATACCAGCTCACAACACGTTCTTATATATGCTTTGATGGCTAAATCGCTCTTCCTTTGTAACTGAGTCGTATTATAGAGAATCCAGTTCCTCTTACGAGATGGAAGCCTCTTATATTCACACTCGGTAAATTCAACGTAGTGTTACATTGGTTCACGTGTTATATTTGACTTGTCCTTCGACCGATCGCTTAAAACACATCATTTCTTTGTAGTTCCGTCGCTTTGAAGTGTCAAGGGAGTTCTTTTATCACATTTTATCACTTGGGGGAGGCGGTGGCTTGGGGAAGGGGGTGGCTGAGTCAACAGAGTGACGGCACCGCGTTCAGGAGGACGCAAGTTCAAATCCCCGTCCGGTGCCACCAAAGCTGGGATTTTTCAGCCGCAGCCGAGTGGCTTAAAACTACCCACATGCTGTCCAGAAGACCACCTATCAACCCGGACTCTAGGTTCTAGGATTAAAGATGAGCTCCGGGAGGGCAGCAAGAGCCAATGCAAGATGGCGCCACTATAAACACTCGCCTGCGTCAGAACGGGCTGGGCCGACCATCATGCCCCACCGGGAAGAAGCCTTGGGCCGACCATCTGGCCCCACCACTCCACTCTTTTCACAGTTTTTCTTTTTACAGTAAAGGAAGGAGTTCAAAGAAAAAAAAAGATGAAATGAGGACAAAACAGCCCGGTAATCAAGTCTCCTATTAAAAAAAAAATATAAAGGAGCTGCCCAAGAAGAGGGTCAAGGCATATGCAATTTAGTATCATTAGAATTTGTTAACATGTCTTTTTCCTTTCCTTCTATCGCAAAAAAACTTATTCTTTTGTTGCTCCGTCGATGTGAAGCGGCGGGTGAATTTTTTTTATAATATTTCCACTTATGTTCACACTTAATACATTCATTTAAGCCTTGTCAGTATTATTTTACGTGTTTTTTTTTTCTTATCCTTCGACCTCTACAATTTCTTTTGTTCCTTATTTGCAGTGAAGTGGCCGATCAATTAGCTTTATAATATTCTGAATTTCCATTTCTTATTCACACTCGCTATATTCAATTAAGTATCATTAGTATTTGTTATTCTCATACTTCTTATCTTATTGCTAAAACCTCATTCTTTGTACATATCAGAGGAGGTGAAGCGGTCGATCAATTCCTTTTATAACATTTTGTATTTCCATTTTTTATTCACAATCGCAATATTCAATTAAGTATCATTAGTATTTGTTATTCTCATACTTCTTATCTTATTGCTAAAACCTCATTCTTTGTATATCAGAGGAGGTGAAGCGGTCGATCAATTCCTTTTATAACATTTTGTATTTCCATTTCTTATTCACACTCGCTGTATGCAATTACGTATCATTAGTATTTTTATTCGTGTACTTCTTATCCTATTGCTAAAACCTCATTCTTTGTATATCAGAGGAGGTGAAGCGGTCGATTAATTCCTTTTATAACATTATGCATTTCCATTTCTCATTCACTCGCCATATTCAGTTAAGTATCTTTAGTATTTGTTTTTCTTATCCTTCATATTATCGTTAATTAAAACCTCAATCTTTTCTATCCTATTCACAGAGGAGTGACCGATCAATTTCTTTTACAACATTTTGCATTTCCATTTCTTATTCACTCCCTCTATTCCATCAAGCTTAATTAGTTCACGAGTCCATATTTTCTTTTCTGCTTCGCTTCCTAAACGACTCTAATCACATCCTTTGTTGTTCAGTCTTATTGTAAAAGGGTTCAGATTCCTTTATAAGCTAACATTTAAATATCTGACTCGGATCTCTTTTTTCCATCCTCCCTCTGTTGTTTGGGTCATATTTTAAAGAGATCAGATACCCTTATTTATAACTCTCTCTCTCTCTCTCTCTCTCTCTCTCTCTCTCTCTCTCTCTCTCTCTCTCTCTCTCTCTCTCTCTCTCTCTCTCTCTCTCTCTCTCTCTCTCTCTCTCTCTCTCTCTCTCTCTCTCTCTCTCTCTCTCTCTCTCTCTCTCTCTCTCTCTCTCTCTCTCTCTCTCTCTCTCTCTCTCTCTCTCTCGTTGCATCATGGGGCTTCCGGCTTTAATGGCATTTATCATTTTTTTTTAAGCGGCTTTTAAAAATGGCGCCGGATTTTTACCTTCCCACAATCCCTCATAATGCCGCCGCAAACACATTACTATTATCACTATTATTATTATTATTATTATTATTATTATTATTATTATTATTATTATTATTATTATTATTATTATTGTTATTGTTAGTGGTGGTGGTGATGGCGGGCGGTGGTGGTGGTGGTGGTGGTAGTAGTAGTAGTAGTAGTAGTAGTAGTAGTAGTAGTAGTAGTAGTAGCAATAATAGTAGTAGTAGTAGTAGTAGTTGTAGTAGTAGTAGTAGTAGTAATAGTAGCAGTAGTAGTAGTAGTAGTAGTAGTAGAAATAATAGTACCAGAAATAAAATCAAGGTAACAAACAATATAACTGGTGGTGGTGGTGTTGTGGGTGGTGGTGGTGGTGGTGTTGTGGGTGGTGGTGATAAAAGCGATGAAAAAATAACGGCCCTTTAATGCCCGGATAATAGCATTTAGCGGACGGTATACATTATTTTCTCTTTAGCGAGTGTGGCTTTTTCAATACAGTTTTTGACACTAATTCTTTTGTTTATTTTTTTGTTTTTGTTTTTTTGTTTATTTTAATTTCGACGGAGAGCGATTTTTTTCATGATTTCCTCTGTATTATTTCTATCTTTTTCTCTTTTTATTTTTTTAGTTCTTTTATTTTCTTTAATTTCGTCTATTCTCTCTCTCTCTCTCTCTCTCTCTCTCTCTCTCTCTCTCTCTCTCTCTCTCTCTCTCTCTCTCTCTCTCTCTCTCTCTCTCTCTCTCTCTCTCTCTCTCTCTCTCTCTCTCTCTCTCTCTCTCTTCCTTTTTCTCCTCCTCCGTCACCTTCTCCTCCTTTTCCTCCTCTTCCTCCTCCTTCTTGCCCTATTCTTCCTACTCGTTACCTTTCTCTTCTTCCTTTTCTTCTTCAATTTCCTCCTCTTTCTCCTCCTCCTCCTCCTCCTCTTCCTGCCTGTTTCTCTCGTGATGATCAACGAAGCTTCATTAACATCGCCCTCAAGGTGTTTAAAGGACCACATCTCTCTCTCTCTCTCTCTCTCTCTCTCTCTCTCTCTCTCTCTCTCTCTCTCTCTCTCTCTCTCTCTCTCTCTCTCTCTCTCTCTCTCTCTCTCTCTCTCTCTCTCTCTCTCTCTCTCTCTCTCTCTCTCTCTCTCTCTCTCTCTCTCTCTCTCTCTCTCTCTCTCTCTCACTCCTTCTTTTCATATTCTCTTCCTTTTTCAACCTCTCCTCCTCCTCCTCCTCCTCCTCCTTCTCCTTCTTAAGCTTTATCTCGCCAACTTGCCTCATCCTCGCCTCTGACTCGCCTATTATCTTGATACTCACTCCTCCCTCTTCTCTTTGGACGCGTCACTCCCTACTTGGCACTCCCCGGCGACACTTGGCTCTCTTATGGGGGTCGTCTCCCGCTCTCTCTCCCGTCACCACCTTTTGCATAATGTTTTGTGTGCATGTGTGTGTTTGTGTGTGGGGGGGAAGGGGAGAGAGAGAGAGAGAGAGAGAGAGAGAGAGCCGATAAAAGCTATAATTTCTCGCTGTCTGGTGTTGAGAAAATGCAAGAGATTATACTAAAACCTAAGCAGGCGTGATAGATAAGAGGAGGAGGAGGAGGAAGAAGAAGAAGAAGAAGAGGAAGAAGGATAAGCTTTAGGAAGAGGAGGAGGCAACGAAGAAGGAGTAGGAGGAGGAAGAGGACAAAAAGATGATTAAGAGGAGGAGGAGAAGGAGGGAAGGCAAGCAGATGATAAGAAGGAAGAGAAAGGGAAAGAGGATTAGAAGGGAGAGACACTCATAGCCACACCCACCCACCCACACCCACCCACACCCCCACCCACTCACACACACACATTAGCAAGTTCACCCCATCAAGTCCTCTCTCTCTCTACAAGCTCAAGAACTGTTCAATAAGCACTCATATTCATCCTCATTAGAGACACAAGTAACTTCGACACAGGATCACACGAGTACTTGAGGCGGCGTGAGTTTAGCGACAAGGACCCAAACGGAGGAGGAGGAGAACGAAGAAGAGGAGGCCCAAAGCTGCTTAGAGCCCCATCCACACCACCCTCGCTAAAGACTAACTTCTGTGTAGGGTGGAACTCGCTAATGACAGCCTCTGACTCTTACGGAAGCTTCTGATATCAACGTAGCCCTTCATTTCGGTGCCAGAGAGGGGTAACTTTGTATGGGAACAACGGCTGTGTTCTCAGACGCTTGCGGGATTCATAACAAGTATTTCTGAGGGTTACAGAGGTAATCAGTCTGGTTCTCATGGGAGTTTTTCACGTTAATGGTGTAGAAGTCTTGTCAAACATATCCTCAGACGGTTACGGCTTTCAAAACAAGTATTTCAAAGGTTATAGAGGAGATTATTCGGATTCTGATGAGTGGTATTTCGCGTCCATGGTGTAGAAGTCTTGTCAAACATATCCTCAGACGGTTTCGCCTTTCAAAACAAGTATTTCAAGGGTTATAGAGGAGATTATTCGGATTCTGATGAGCAATTTTTCGCGTCCATGGTGTAGAAGTCTTGTCAAATTATCACCAGGCTCATAAAACTACCCATTGAAATACTTCCACCACAATCTCTCCGAAATCCTTATCAAGAGTGAATCTCCCTCTCCCTCTCCCTCTCTCTCTCTCTCTCTCTCTCTCTCTCTCTCTCTCTCTCTCTCTCTGCCCTCGTCTTAACTCAGATTGTCCGAGATTTTGCTTTCACTGCATCGGTTTACTCCCTTTGCTCTTTGATCGCGCTCTGCAAATAGGGGATGAAGCATGATCTCTCTCTCTCTCTCTCTCTCT
>NC_066521.1:23023554-23031054 GCF_024679095.1 Eriocheir sinensis | reverse complement strand
CCCTCGCCCCCTCACACAAACACAAACAGGCAGCCATCACCCCATGTTTGTTAGCCGCACGCCTGTTTGTTACGCCCCCGAGAGCTCCTGGCCGCGTCAAAACAACGGCGTTCAGAGCTTATTAATGAGGGAATTACTGTCACTAATGAGGGCTTAATTCTCCCCTCGTGAGTGCGTGGATTGGTGCTTCAGCCTCTTGCCAAGCTGCTCCTCCTCTCTCCTCCTCCTCCTCTTCTTCTTCTCTTCCTCCTGATGCTTCAATAGTCGATAGCAGAGGTGGAGGAAAAGTCAGGTAATTGTCGTGATAATAAGCGGGGAATATTGTCTGGTGATCCGTTGTATGTGTGTGTGTGTGTGTGTGTGTGTGTGTGTGTGTGTGTGTGTGTGTGTGTGTGTGTGTGTGTGAGTGTGTGTGTGTGTGTGTGTGTGTGTGTGTGTTTCTCTGTCTGTCTGTCTGTCTGTCTGTCTGTCTCATACCCTCCTTGTCTCACTCTTTCCCTTCCTTTCCCTTCCCTCTCTCTCTCTCTCTCTACATCTGTTCTCTCCCTCATGTTATATTGTTTCCACTCCTTTCTTCTCTCCCTTCCCTTCCTTTTATCTCTTCCCTTTCCTCTCCCTCCGCCCTTTTTCTTTCCTTCTCTCCTTTCCATACTTTCTTCCCATTCCTCTCCCTCTACATTTATATCTCCTCTTCTTCTGTTTTCGTTTCCAATTCCTTCTGTCTTCTCTCTCTCTCTCTATACACCAGTTCTTCCCTTCCTCTCTATACATAGATTTTATTTCCTCATCTATTATTCTCTCTCCCAATCGGCCTCTTGCAGACTCCTTACGTTCTTATGTTCTTATGTTTCAATTCATTCCTCCCTTCACTTTCCTCCTTCTCTATTTCCTTCTTAACTTTCCTTCGTATCACCCTTCCTCTCTGCCTCCAATACCTCCATTAATCCGTTCCATCCATTTCCTTTCCCATGTCTTCATAACTCCTCTCTTTTCCTTCCTTCCATACATCCGTCCCTCCCTCCTCCTCCTCCTCCTCTACCTCCTTCCTCACCCTCCTTCCCGGTTCTCATCAGCATATCTCATTAACCTTGCACATTCTCTTGTCCCGGGCTATGGAAAAACGTGTGACTGGAGATGAAGTCTAATTGAATCACTCCTGCCGTTAATGATGCTGGTACGGAGATGATCTAAGAGGGGAGGAGATGACTAAGGTGTTTATTATTATTATTATTATTATTATTATTATTATTATTATTATTATTATTATTATTATTATTATTGTTGTTGTTGTTGTTGCTATTATTATTATTGTTATTATTATTATTAGGGGTTAGTTAGAAGAGTTGAGTTATCAAATGTTTAATTATATGAGATAGATAGTTAGATAGATATTGAGAGAGAGAGAGAGAGTGAGTGAGTGAGGGAGTGAGGGAGTGAGTACTGCTATCATCACACACACGCACACACACACACACACACACACACACACACACACACACACACACACACGTTGAAAGCTATGCAAACACTTGATGACTTTGACCCCGCACCTTAACGCATGCTGACCCCCCCCCCACCCCATTCTCTCTCTCTCTCTCTCTCTCTCTCTCTCTCTCTCTCTCTCTCTCTCTCTCTCTCTCTCTTTTGCATTCCTATAGTTGATTTGCTATGTAGGGCTTGGAATTCTCTCTCTCTCTCTCTCTCTCTCTCTCTCTCTCTCTCTCTCTCTCTCTCTCTCTCTCTCTCTCTCTCTCTCTCTCTCTCTCTCTCTCTCTCTCTCTCTCTCTCTCTCTCTCTCTCTCTCTCTCTCTCTCTCTCTCTGTGTGTTTGGCTTTTCACCCTCTCTCTCTCTCTCTCTCTCTCTCTCTCTCTCTCTCTCTCTCTCTCTCTCTCTCTCTCGCTTATTGGGAGGTGCGCGCCAAAGTGACTTTCCGGCGTCAGGTTTCCCGAGGCTTTCAGCGTGAGGCAATTTCATAAAAAGTTTCACAGGGCGCTAAAAGATGTTCACGGCGCAGGGAGGGAGGGAGGGAATGGAGGGAGAGAAGGAGGGAGGAGAAATGGAGGAAAAGACTGAGGAGGTGATGATGCTTGGAGGGAAGGGAAGGAAGACTGAGGAGGTAAAGAGTGCTGGCTGGCTTCTGATGAGAGAGGAAAGGAAGGGAGAGGAAGGGAAAAAGAGGGAGGGAGAGAGGGTGGGCGGGAAGGGAAAGGAGATATGGGACACTTGGATGATGATGAGAGAGAGAGAGAGAGAGAGAGAGAGAGAGAGAGAGAGAGAGAGAGAGAGAGAGAGAGAGAAAGAAAGAAAGAAGGAAAAAAGAGGAAGACAAAGAAAAAATGGAGAGAGAGAGAGAGAGAGAGAGAGAGAGAGAGAGAGAGAGTTAAGATGCAAAAAAAGAGTGAAGCAAAGTTAGAATGCGAGAGTTTAAGAAATGAGGCTGACTTAAACACTCGTGGATTTTGCCTGTGAATTCACGAGGCCGCGTTTGTCCTTCTAACTTAAGTCTTTTCAGCGTCTTATAATCTTTTACTTCTTCTGCTTAGTCTTCTTCTTCTTCTTGATCTTCTTTTTGCTGTTTTCTTCTATTTTCTTTTTTTTCTACGTCTTTTTTTTTGTTTTTCTTCGAGTTTTTGTTTTTTTGGCTTTTGTTTTTGATCTTTTTGTTCTTTTTCTTCTTCTTCATCATTTTCTACTTCTTCTTCTTCTTCTTCTTCTTCTTCTTCTCCATAAAGCATGACATAGTACTTTCTTTCCCTTATATTCATTTATTTTTTCTAATATACTTTTAATTCTCCATTGTGAACTAACATTAAACAATCCATTAACTTTAAACTCACGGTCTGTCTGTCTCTCCCTCTCCGATCCCTTCCTCCTCCTCCTCCTCCTCTATCCCTCCCAATTAAGTCTTCATTATACTCGCATCCCGCCCTGAGGACCTCATTGCCACCACCCAGATGATGCTACGTCGCCTAGACAAACGGGCAACTCCACGCAGAAAAACCCGCTCAAGAATTTTCCGACACTCGACTATTGATCTACGTCCGCCCCTTAACTTTTGCCTCTCCTCGGGTCCCCTTCTGGGCTGCTCCGGGCTCGTCTGGCGTCGTCGGTAACGGCACTCAAGTTTTGCATTATGTTCAGTAGCCAAAGCAATGATCTCCTTCTTTACTATACGAGACTCTTGTGATAATAGGCGAGAGAAAATGATGCTGGGTGATGCTGGGGCCATTATCTTATCTTTCTATATGATGAAGAGGGGGGAAGAGGGGGAGTTGTGTGTGCGTATGTGTGTGTGTGTGTGTGTGTGTGTGTGTGTGTGTGTGTGTGTGTGTGTGTGTGTGTGTGTGTGTGTGCGTGTCGTTAATGTTTGAAAATGATATGCCAATGAAAGTGAGGGAGTGAGTCTTTAGCGAAAATGAAGGAACTAGTTAAACGATGCAATATTCTGATGATGGTGGTGGTGGTGGTGGTGGTGGTGGTGGTCTCTCTCTCTCTCTCTCTCTCTCTCTCTCTCTCTCTCTCTCTCTCTCTCTCTCTCTCTCTCTCTCTCTCTCTCTCTCTCTCTCTCTCTCTCTCTCTCTCTCTCTCTCTCTCTCTCTCTCTCTCTCTCTCTCTCTCTCTCTCTTAACTTTCTCCTTAACTGACTAATTGACCGACTGACTGACTGACTGGCGGATTGACTTCTTCTTCTTCTTCTTCTTCTTCTTCTTCTTCATCTTCCTTCTCCTCCTCCTCTTCTTTTTCAACTTTTTCTTTCTCCTTCTTCCCTTCCACCACCACCACCAGCACCACCTCCTCCTCCTCCTCCTCCTCCTCCTCCTCCTCTTCCAGGCCCTCGCGGGAGTCATCAGTAAGCTAACTAAGGAGGCAGTTCATCTCCATACCCCCGTGTTGCAAAGACTCGGCTGATGATGATGATGATGATGATGATGACGAGGACGAGGAGGAGGAGAAAGAAGGAGAAAGAAAGAAAGAAAGAAAGAAAAGGAGAAAAAGAGAAAAAAGAAGAAATATGAAAAAAGGAAATGAAGAAAAGAAGAAGAAAAAGAAAGATAAGGAAAGCAATACAAAGAAGAAAACCTAGAAGAATTTTAAGTATAGTTTCTTAGTAGTAGTAGTAGTAGCAGTAGTAGTAACAGTAGTAGTAGTAATAGTAGTAGTAGCCGTAGTAGTAGTAGTAGTAGTAGTAATAGTAGTAGTAGAAGTAGTAGTGGACAATGATAATGGTGGTGGTGATGGTTGGTGGTGGTGGTTATGGTTATGGTGGTGGTGGTGATGGTTGGTGGTGGTGGTTTTGGTTATGGTGGTGGTGGTGGTGGTGATGGTGGTGGTGGCGGAGGTGAAACAGGCGCCATTAAAAAGTTTGCATTTGCCAACAACAAGAAGATTACTCATAAATCGTTGACTGATTTCCCTCTGATGGACAATAAAACCAAGTGATCACAGCGGCTCTCTCTCTCTCTCTCTCTCTCTCTCTCTCTCTCTCTCTCTCTCTCTCTCTCTCTCTCTCTCTCTCTCTCCATTTTTTCTTCGTTTTCCTCTTTTTTTCTTCTTTTCTTTCATTCTTTCTTTCTTTCTTTCTTTCTTTCCTTGTTATTCTCTCTCTCTCTCTCTCTCTCTCTCTCTCTCTCTCTCTCTCTCTCTCTCTCTCTCTCTCTCTCTCTCTCTCTCTCTCTCTCTCTCTCTCTCTCTCTCTCTCTCTCTCTCTCTCTCTCTCTCTCTCTCTCTCTCACACACACACACACACACACACACACAGACACACACAACCTCCCCCCCCACAGACAGACAGACAGAATGCAACTCACCACTTTAGCAGAGAAAAAAACTTCCTCCTCTTTCCCTCTCTCTCTCTACCTCCATCTCTCTCTCCCTCTCTCTCTCACACATACCTGGAAAAGAAGGAAACACGGAGGTCATTAGCGCGAACACCTGCAGAGGAAGGGCATAAAGATCCGTCTAGTCTACCTGTGGGAAGTCTGCCCAAGTAAAATGTAAAGGGATTTGAATTCTGCTTAGGAGGGTAACGTGAGTGTGTGAACCTATGGGAATGAGGCAGAGGAGGAGGAAGAGGAGGAGGAAGAGGAGAGGGAAGAAGAGCAGGAGGAGGGAGGGGAGGAAGAGTAATGGGGTAGTAGTAGTAGTAGTAGTAGTAGCAGTAGTAATAGTAGTTAGAGTAATAGTCATTCTCTTATGGTCTAACTATTATAAATTCAATATTCTCAAGCATTTCCAGGCTTTCATAACCACATATTTGAGAAGACTTTCGTATATAGGTTGTGTTACTAGTATTTCCAAAGGTAGTTTCATGAGTATAGTGAAAATACAGTAGCAGTAGTTGTAGTAGTAGTAGTAGTAGTAGAATGCAGTCCTAGCCGTTCACTTTCATTTCTGTTCTCACACTCAATATCAATAACTCTACGAAATGTTTCACAGCGGCGACACTAACGGCTGTGGTGTGTGTTAATGTCGCTAACACACACACACACACACACACACACACACACACACACACACACACACACACACACACACACACACACAGACAGGGAAGTGTTTGGGTACATTGTCTGTCCTCCTCCTCCTCCTCCTTCTCTTCTTGTTGTTTCTTTCAATTCTTACGTTTTCTTTTACTTTTTATCTATATTTCTTTTTACTCCATAAACAGATAGATAGATAGATACGGTATCTCTCTCTCTCTCTCTCTCTCTCTCTCTCTCTCTCTCTCTCTCTCTCTCTCTCTCTCTCTCTCTCTCTCTCTCTCTCTCTCTCTCTCTCTCTCTCTCTCTCTCTCTTTAAATGTGGTATCTTTGTCTTTCCCGAGGTTTAAATTGACATAATCTCTCTCTCTCTCTCTCTCTCTCTCTCTCTCTCTCTCTCTCTCTCTCTCTCTCTCTCTCTCTCTCTCTCTCTCTCTAATCCCTATCATATCTCCTCCTACTCCTCCTCCTTCCTTCCTCCCTTCCCTTCCCATTCCTCTTCTTTCATATATCTGTATTTCTCTTCCTCTCTCTACTCCTCCTCCTCCTCCTCCTCCTCCTCCTCCTTTCCCTTCTCTCTTCTTCCTCCTCTTCGTCTCCTCCGCATATTACTACCATCTTCCTCCTCCTTCTACTCTTCCTCCTCCTCCACCTCCTCCTCCTCCTCCTCCTCCTCGGCCGGGGAAGATATGCAGATATTATTTTCCGTAATGAGCACATAATTCCCGGGCCAGACGCGGCGGCCTCACAATGAATAGTTTGATAAAATATGGAGAAAACTGCACCTGAGTCCCTAATGGCCGCTGCTGCCGTTCCCACCCGCCACCCGCCGACAGTCAACCCCAGGGGAGAGGACGGGCGGGGGGAGAGGTTAGAAGATGGTAGGGAGGAGAAATACTAGATGGGAGAAGGTAGAATTGGGGAAAAAGGGAGAGGGGAGGAAGACCATGGAAGAATGAGGGAAGAGGTGGAAGAGAGAGAGGGAGAAAGAGAACGAGTTTAAAGAGAGAGAGAGAGAGAGAGAGAGAGAGAAGATAGGAAAAAGAAAATGACGGCAGAGAAGAATAGGATAGAGAGAAATACTTATCGGGAAAAAGGTAGAATGAGGGGGAGGAAAAGGGGAGATGAGGGAGAGAAGAGGAGGAAGGGGATAGAAAGGAAAAGGAAGAAGAGGGAAAGAGATGATAACGAAGGATGGGAAAGAGATAGACGATGGGAGGTAGAGAATGAGAGAGATAATGAAGGAGAAGGGAGGAGAGGGGAAGGAGAGGAGGGAGAAGAGAAGGAGAATAAAGGAAAGGGAGAGAGAAAAAGAGTGGTTAGTAAAAGATGACAGGGAAGGAAAAAAAATGAAAGGAGGAGGAAAACGAAGGGAGAGGAGGAAGAAGAGAAAGGAAGAGAGAAGACAACTAAGAAGAGAAAAGGAGAGAGAAGAGAAGCGGAGAGAGGAGAGAAAGAACACACACACACACACACACACACACACACACACACACACACACACACACACACGCTCTCCTCTCTCCCCCACACCCACAAACAAACACACACATTTATTTTGCTATATTTGCACATTAACCCCGGTCAGTTCATTCCCTGCTCTGTCCGTGTGTTTAGCTACAACCATTACTAGTGATTTGCTGCACGCGCGCACACACACACACACACACACACACACACACACACACACAAATTAATCATGTACGTTATTCTTGCGGTTTGGGTAATTTTCAATCTTGTGTTGCTACTACTACTACTACTACTACTACTATAATTGTCACAGAAAATCAAAGTATATATAAATGAGGGAAAAAGAAAGAAGATGGAAAGAAAATCACATATGCATACACACACACACACACACACACACACACACACACACACACACACACACACACACATTGGCGGGGTGGCTATTGGGGAGTCAACGCAAGTAGTCCCGTGTTGTTCAGGGTTCAGTTCAATCCCCCCGCGGTGCCTGGCTGCTGGGTGCGCCCGCCTTGAGTTTAGGCCCACCCA
>NC_066521.1:23001054-23018554 GCF_024679095.1 Eriocheir sinensis | reverse complement strand
GTGTGTGTGTGTGTGTGTGTGTGAAGGAATGAAATGGAAGTGCTTTATAGTTTTTGGGATGGAATTAGATGCTACGAGGTTAAGATTTAGCTCAGTAAAAAGGAATTAAAGTGCTGTAGATGCTATTTAGATAAATTGGTTAAGTATTCAGCTTAAGAGGCGCATTAACAGAAGGAGTTGAAGCGCTTTATAGTTTCGAGATGCTACGAGGTATAGATTTAGCTTAGTAGAAAAGGAATTGAAGTGCTATTGATGCTCTTTAGATAGGATGGTTAAAGATTCAGCTCAATAGACGCATTAATAGAAGGAATTGAAGTGCTTTGTATGATTGTTAGATGGAATTAGATGCTACGAGGTAAAGATTTAGCTTACTAGAAAGGAACTGAAGTGCTATAGATGCTCTTTAGATGGAATGATTAAAGATTCAGCTCAACAGACGCATTAACAGAAGGAATTGAAGCGCTTTATAGTATTGAGGATGGAATCAGATACTACGAGGTAACGATTTAGCTTACTAGAAAGGAATTGAGGTGCTATAGATGCTCTTTAGTTGGGATGGTTAAAGATTCAGCTCAGTAAACGCATTAACAGAAGGAATTGAAGTCCTTTGTATGATTTTTAGATGAATTAGAAGTCACGGTGTTAAAAGAGTGTATTGAGGATATTGTTTCAGTGGGGCAGGTGTTGATATATGAGGTGAACGGCCGCTCTTAATAATCTTTTAACGTGTGAGTGTGTGTATGAAGGATTGGAAGTGGGTGATGTGATTTTTAGGTCAGTTTTGATCCCACGAGTTAAAAGCGACGAGTTGAAGTTAATGTTTTAGTGTCGGTAGTGAAGTCTGAGGTGAACGGCCGCTTTTACTTATCTTTGAAATTATTATTATTATTATTATTATTATTATTATTATTATTATTATTATTATTATTATTATTATTATTATTATTATTATTATTATTATTATTATTATTATTATTATTATTATTATTATTATTATTATTATTATTATTATTATTATCGTTGTTGTTATTATTTTTTTGCTCGTCATTTCTCATTTTTCAATTTTCATAAGTTTTCCTTTCAATTTTCAGTGTCTTTCAATTTTCATTCATTTTTCTTTCAATTTTCAGCTATTCTCAGTTTCAGTTTTCTCTCATTTCTTCACTTAGATAACATAGATATTTTTTTCCCACTTCACCGACGTAAAGAACACACACACACACAGACACACACACACACACACACACACACACACACACACACACACGACCCCCCCCCCACCCAGTCCCCACCACATACACACATACATACACACACGATTTCCATATATTATTTTCCACTCCTCTATCGCTCCTTACACGAAAACACACACACACACACACACACACACACACACACACACACACACACACACACACACACACACACACGACCCCTCCCCCTCCCCCCTCCCCCTCACACACACGCGTCACGCTTCACTAGGGGGGGGGGGGGGGGGATCCACTTCGTAAGACACTCTCTCTCTCTCTCTCTCCCTCGCCTACAATTTTTTTTTCCCAAGGACGACAGTCGGAATTGAATAAATAATATATATCCCGAGAGAGGCATGCTGAGGCGCTCTTCATCCTGCGTGTGGAAATGGTGGTGGTGGTGGTGGTGGTGGAGGAGGAGGAGGAGGAAGAGAGATGGAGGGGTTAGGTTATACATATTCTACCCTTGTCTCACGTTTTGCCTATCCGCCTCTCTCTCTCTCTCTCTCTCTCTCTCTCTCTCTCTCTCTCTCTCTCTCTCTCTCTCTCTCTCTCTCTCTCTCTCTCTCTCTCTCTCTCTCTCTCTCTCTCTCTCTCTCTCTCTCTCTCTCTCTCTCTCTCTCTCTCTCTCTCTCTCTCTCTCTCTCTCTCTCTCTCTCTCTCTCTCTCTCTCTCTCTCTCTCTCTCTCTCTCTCTCTCTCTCTCTCTCTCTCTCTCTCTCTCTCTCTCTCTCTCTCTCTCTCTCTCTCTCTCTCTCTCTCTCTCTCTCTCTCTCTCTCTCTCTCTCTCTCTCTCTCTCTCTCTCTCTCTCTCTCTCTCTCTCTCTCTCTCTCTCTCTCTCTCTCTCTCTCTCTCTCTCTCTCTCTCTCTCTCTCTCTCTCTCTCTCTCTCTCTCTCTCTCTCTCTCTCTCTCTCTCTCTCTCTCTCTCTCTCTCTCTCTCTCTCTCTCTCTCTCTCTCTCTCTCTCTCTCTCTCTCTCTCTCTCTCTCTCTCTCTCTCTCTCTCTCTCTCTCTCTCTCTCTCTCTCTCTAATCCACTTATACAGTTTAGGTCAACACGTTAGTCGCTACGGAGAGAGGAGGAGATGTTTCAGGAAAAAATGTATTGTTTCGGGTTGGGTGAAGAGAGGAAGGAAAATATATCACACACACAGAATTTGCAGTGTACCAATCCTTCGTTCTTTCCCGCGTTCCCGTGATTTTGAATTCCCCACGACACATGTAAAATTTTGTGGTCACTTTTGAATATGACAAGAGGGGAAAAATTATATAAAAGAAAAGGAAAAAGAAAAAGTGGAGTCCTCATGTAAATTATGTAGACAAGAATATATAACTACAATTACTTAGTCATGTTATGGAAAAAAGAGGAAGAATATTAAAAAAAGAATTCGCTGCCAACTCTCCTTCGAAAAACTAGGCAAACCATAGTATTCCTCAACGTTATTCATCAGAGAGAGAGAGAGAGAGAGAGAGAGAGAGAGTAATATCGTTAACTTAATATATCTCCTTCCCTTATCTGAATTAGCAAACACGTGACGATATATCAAAAAGTATTTCCCAACGAAGGTCTCCACTAAAGTATTCCTCAACGTTATAAACATGCAAGTTGGAGTAATATCCTTAACCTAATATTCCTCCTCCCCGGATATGAATCAGTAAACACGTGACAATATATCAAAAAGTATTCCCCAACGAAGGTCTCCACTACAGTATTCCTCAACGTTATACATAAGAGAGTAATATCGTTAATCTAATATTCCTCCTCCCCGGATCTGAGCTAGTAAACACGTGACAATATATAAAAAAGTGTTCTCCAACGTTATGCATGCAGGTTTGAATAATATCGTTGGCCTGATATTCGTCCAGGGCTGCGAATTATTACACGTGACAATGTAAAATAATATTGGGTTAGGGGGAACAGCCAGCAAGCACCAGCCAGCAATGCGGAACAAATTTTCATGCGATGTTGACAGCGAGCAATATTCGGAAAGCAAGAAATGCATGTAAAATAGCGACAGAGAGGCGGTGCGGTGCGGGGCGGGGAGTGGCTGGCTGATACGACACGGCGAGAAATGTTTGCACGAAAGGGTTAAGCGTGAGCCCGAGGAAAGGTTACCCCGAGGAAAAGAATCACGAAGACCCGGGAAAGAAATGTTGACAAGGGAGAGTGTGAGGAGACCAAACATAGAGGAAGGCGATTGAAGGAACTAACGACCACTTCTCAGGAAAATGTATACGAGAAAAGAATAAATAATGGACAAATAAGAGGAAATGTTGCCCCGCGGAGAAGAATTACGAAGAGCCGGAAAGAAATGTTGACAAGGGAGATTGTGAGGAGTCCAAACATAGAGGAAGGCGATTGAAGGAACTAACGACCACTTCTCAGGAAAATGTATACGAGAAAAGAATAAATAATGGACAAATAAGAGGAAATGTTGCCCCGCGGAGAAGAATTACGAAGAGCCGGAAAGAAATGTTGACAAGGGAGATTGTGAGGAGTCCAAACATAGAGGAAGGCGATTGAAGGCTCTAACGACCACTTCTCAGGAAAATGTATACGAAAAAAGAATAAATAATGGACAAATAAGAGGAAATGTTGCCCCGCGGAGAAGAATTACGAAAAGCCGGAAAGAAATGTTGACAAGGGAGATTGTGAGGAGTCCAAACACAGAGGAAGGCGATTGAAGTAACTAACGATAACTTCTCAGGAAAATGTATACGAGAAAAGAGTAAATAATGGACAAATAAGAGGAAATGTTGCCCCGCGGAGAAGAATTACGAGGAGCTGGGAAAGAAATGTTGACAAGAGAAATTGTGAGGAGACCAAACACTGTGGCTATCAAACTTACGATGTTTACAAGGAAAGAGAAAACGAAGAATGAATAAATAAGGGAAAATAAACAATCGAGAGAAAATGTTTCCCAAAAAGATTGTTACGACGCTAAAGACTGAAAGAAAATGCGACTTGAACAAACGAAGACTTATCAAGGAAAACGCTCACGAGGAAAAGAGAAGAACAGACAAAATAAGAATAGGCAAATAAAAGAAAAGAAACACTAGGTAGAAAATGTTTACCAAGGAGACCAAAGAGACTTACCAAAAAGAGAAAGATATTTTATTGGAACTAACGAAGGCTTACCATGAAAACGCAAATGAGGAAAAAGAGAAAAGAAAATAGACAAATAATAGAGAGAAAAAGTAAGTCACCCCGAGAAATAATAACACACACTCCAGAGAAATTAAGAGATTGTCACGACTCCCAAAGACAAAGAAAAGGCAATGGAAGTTAATGAAGACGCTTACGAGGAAAAGGAAAAGAGAATAGACAAAAACTAAGGAAAAGTAAGTGACCCCAAAATATAAGTAACAAACACTCCAGAGAAATTATTTACCGAAGAGACTTAACAAGGACTGAAAGGCAATCGTGATGGAACTAACGAGGTCTCATGAGCGAATACGTTATAAGGAAAGATAAAATAATGGAAAAATAAAGAGAAAAAAACAAGCAGTTCGTTGAAAATATTTACGAAAGAGATTTTTACGAACATCCCACAGACTGAAATGATCTGCGATGCAACTAACGAATACTCTTGAGCGAATACGTTGTAAGGAAAAATAAAATAGCGGAAAAATAAAGAGAAAATAAATAATACGAAGAAAATATTTGCCAAGACATTATAACGGACAACCCAAAGACTGAAATAAAATGCAATTGAGGTTAACGAAGTCTCATGAGCGAATACGTTTTACAAGGAGGGGGAGACACGGTTAACGACATACGCCGGATAATATAGTTTGCTTACAACGAAATCATCACGAAAACACGCAAAAGGAAAATGTGTGGGCAAGAAAGATTGTTACGAACGAGCCCGAAGATTGAAGAAAAATATTATGATGGAACTAACGAGGATTTTGCATTTACAAGGAAAGAGTTAACGATACAAGATAGATAGAGATAGATAGATAGATAGATAGATAGATAGATAGATAGATAGATAGAGAGAGATATATACTGTAGCGAAATAATTAAAGATAAATGGAAGATAAAATATTCACAAGAGAGATTAAAAGAAACGACCAATATATTACTGAGGCCAAAAGTGTAAGATCTAACAACCCAAACACTTAGGAGGAAATAAACAGCTTCAACAGGAACAGTATTGAGTTAGAAAAGAAAGAAATATATAAGCTAAAAATAGTTCCATATATATCTGTGAGGAAATAGTAGAAGACGCATTCGAGCACTCGTAAAAAAAAACCACTGTCAACAAATAAAACAAAATGATGGTATGAAATATGAGAGAGAGAGAGAGAGAAAGAAAGAAAGAAAGGAGTTAACGGTTTACGAAGATACTTGAAAGAGATCAGAAATAAAAAGAAAGGAAAAAAAGATACATATAAAAAGAATGAAATAAGAAAGAAAAAATAGAAGAATAAAGAGAGAAAAAAAGAAAGAAAGAACATGAGCTTACTCAACCATGAAAAAGAAACATTGAGAGAGAGAAGAGAAAAATATATACACGAAAACATGTCAGGGCAAACACACACACACACACACACACACACACACACACACACACACACACACACACACACACACACACACACACACACACACGCCACAAAAACGGAATAAAATAAACACCTTCGGTCTGGACACAACACTTGACGTTAGAAACAGCTGTGTCCTCTCTCTCTCTCTCTCTCTCTCTCTCTCTCTCTCTCTCTCTCTCTCTCTCTCTCTCTCTCTCTCTCTCTCTCTCTCTCTCTCTCTCTCTCTCTCTCTCTCTCTCTCTCTCTCTCTCTCTCTCTCTCTCTCTCTCTCTCTCTCTCTCTCTCTCTCTCTCTCTCTCTCTCTCTCTCTCTCTCTCTCTCTCTCTCTCTCTCTCTCTCTCTCTCTCTCTCTCTCCCTTTTCGTTACTCTCTCCATCCCTTCCTCCCTTCCCTCCTTCTCTCCAAGTTGCAAGGTGGTCATTGTCTCTTCCCTCCCTCCCTCCCTCCCTTCCTTCCTTCCTCCTCTTCTTCCTCTTCTTCATGGGTCCAAAAGTAGGCAGTTCCTCCTTTCTTTATTTTATTTTTTTCTTTCCTCCTCCATTTTCTTTTTCGTTCTTGTCTCTTGCTTTCCATATCATTCTTTTTTTTGTAAGTTTTTCCCTCTTTTTCCACTCGTTAATTCCCTTCCTCTCTTCCTTCTCCTTCTCTTCCCCTTTCTTCCCTTCTCCACTTTCTTTTTCTCTTCCTTTCCTTCAATTTTCATCATTATTTTCTCATCACGTCCCTTCCCTTCCCTTCCCTTTCTTTTATCATTCTATCTTTCCCTTCCCTTTCCTTCAATTCCCTTGCCCATCTCTTCCTTTCCCTTCCCTTTCCTTCAATTCCCTTCCCCTTATCTTCCTTTCCCTTCCCTTTCCTTCAGTTCCCTTGCCCATATCATCCTTTCCCTTCCCTTCCCCTATCTTTCTTTCCCTTACCTTCCTTCTTCCTCCTCATCTCCCTTCCCTTTCCTTCAATTCCCTTCCCCCTCTCTTCCTTTCCCTTCCCTTCCCTTCAATGCCCTGCCCAATCTCTTCCTTTCCCTTCCCTTCCCTGCAATGCCTTTCCCAACCTCTTCCTTTCCCTTCCCTTTCATACGCATCTCTGCCTTTCCCTCCTTCCCTTCCCTTACCCTTCCTTCACCTCTGCTTCCTCCTTATCCCCCCCGTGGCCCCAGCTGCATGCCCTCGACACAGCTGGTCAATACTTCGCAAGGCGGCGGCGTCTGTACCACTTCCAGAATGAGCTTAACTTTTTTATGAACTGCGGGTTGATGCCTTCTTCTGCACACCTGTCTCGCCATACACCTGCTGCGTCCCTTAACAGCAACCCACGCCTCCCCACGCCTCCCTACGCCTCCCCACGCCTCCATACGCCTCCCCACGCCTTCCTACGCCTCCCCATTCTCATACCTATTTCCTTGTTTCTTCTTTTTACTTCCCTTCTCCTTCTTGAATCATTCTCTCTCTTTCTCTTCCTCTCTCAGACCTTCCCTTACCTCCCTCTCTCTTTCTCTTCCTTCCCCTCACCTCCCCCTTCCTTTCATTCCTTTCTCACACTTTCCTTTTCCTTCCCCACCCCTTACCTACTTCCCTCCCTCTTATCTCCATTCGTGTCTCTCTCTCTCTCTCTCTCTCTCTCTCTCTCTCTCTCTCTCTCTCTCTCTCTCTCTCTCTCTCTCTCTCTCTCTCTCTCTCTCTCTCTCTCTCTCTCTCTCTCAATATCTTCTCATATCTGTCCCTTTCCTTCCCTTTCCTTTACCTTCCCTTCCCTTTTCTTCCTTTCCCTTCCCTTCCCTTCCCTTCCCTTCCTTCCCTTCCTTTCCTCTCCCAACACCTGTTTTGTTTGCGTATCTGTGTGTGTGTGTGTGTGTGTGTGTGTGTGTGTGTGTGTGTGTGTGTGTGTGTGTTTCTTGTATTCCTATTTATTTCTCGTGTTTGCTTTATGGATTAGTCTCTCTCTCTCTCTCTCTCTCTCTCTCTCTCTCTCTCTCTCTCTCTCTCTCTCTCTCTCTCTCTCTCTCTCTCTCTCTCTCTCTCTCTCTCTCTCTCTCTCTCTCTCTCTCTCTCTCTCTCTCTCTCTCTCTCTCTCTCTCTCTCTCTCTCTCTCTCTCTCTCTCTCTCTCTCTCTCTCTCTCTCTCTCTCTCTCTCTCTCTCTCTCTCTCTGTAGTGGTTTATGTTGTGATTATGGCTTATTTTTTCTCTTTATTTTCTTTCCTCCTCTACTTCTTCTTCTTCCTCTTCCTCTTTCTCTTTCTTCTCCTTTTCCTTCCATTTCTCTCCTCTCCTCCTTCTCGTCTTTATCTTCTCTTCTCCTCCTTCCTATTTTCCTATCTCTTTCTTCTTCCTTCTATTTTTTCCTCTTCCTTCTCTTTATTCCTCCTCCTCCTCCTCTTCCTCTCTTTCTTTGCACTGTCTACTGTCTTCTACTCCTCCTCCTCTTCCTCCTCCTCCTCCTCCTCCTCTTGCTCTTCCTCCTCAATATTTCCCTTCCTTTCGTCCAGTCTTCTTCTCCTCCTCCTCCTCCTCCTCCTCCTCCTTCTTTCTCTTCCTCTCTAATGCACAATTTTTCCCGCCAAAAGATGGGACGATATTCCTTTCTCATTATTCTTCTCCTCCTTTATCATTCTTCCTTTCCTCCTCCTTTCTTTCTCCTCCTCCTCCTCCTCCTCCTCCTCCTTCTCCTCCTCCTCCTCCGGTGAAAATAATGTCCGCTGCTTAATGGAGAACGAGGAGAGAAAATGGAGGTAAGGTGGAGGAAACGGAGGGAAGGAGAGAAAGAGAGAGAGGGAGGGAGGGAGGGAGGGAGTGGTATTGTTTTGGTTATAGTTATTATTATTATTATTATTATTATTATTATTATTATTATTATTATTATTATTATTATTATTATTATTATTATTATTACCTATTTTTTTATTTCTGATTTCTGCTTCTTCTTTTTACTATGACTACTACCACTACTACTACTGCTACTACTACTTCTACTAGTACTACTACTACTACTACTACTACTACTACTACTGCTATTACGACTACTACTACTACTACTCTCTCTCTCTCTCTCTCTCTCTCTCTCTCTCTCTCTCTCTCTCTCTCTCTCTCTCTCTCTCTCTCTCTCTCTCTCTCTCTCTCTCTCTCTCTCTCTCTCTCTCTCTCTCTCTCTCTCTCTCTCCTTTGTTTTCCGCTCTTCTTTTGTCACTTGAAACGGACAATCTAAAGACTGAATGCGGACCTTTTAAATCTCTCTTTCTTGTTTTAATCTGGAGAAAAAAAAGAAAGAAAAGAAAAAGAGAAAAAAATGGATCTTGTGTCAAAGCGATATTTCATTTTACTCATTTTTAATCTTTTCCTATTCCCTTTCTTCCTCCTTCTCTCTCCCTCCCTTCCTCCCTTCCGTTCCTTCCGCCCTCTTCCTCTCTCTCTCTCTCTCTCTCTCTCTCTCTCTCTAATTGTCTCCTTCCTTTTCTTCTCATTCCATCTTTCTTTTTTTTTTTGCGGTTATGTTATCTGTCTGTTTATCTTTTTCCCTTATTTCCTCTTCTTCCTCTTCTTCTCATCCTCCTCCTCTCTTTTATTCGACAGGTATTTGCTTCTTCTTTTTGCCTTTTCCTCTTATTCCCTTCCTTCCTTCTCTTTCCTTCCCTTCCTCCCTTCCATTCCTTCATCCCTCTCTTCTCTTCTCTCTCTCCAGTTCTCTCTTTTCTTCCCATCTCATTCTTTCTCCCTTCCATTTTCTCTTCTTTCTCATCTTTTCCCTCCCATTCTTCCCTTCCCTTCCCTTCCCTTCCTTCCCATCCATTCCCTTCCCTTCTTTTCTCTTCCCTTCCTTTCCCTTCCTTTCTCTTCCCATCCTTTCCCTTCCCTTCTCTTTTCTCTTCCCTTCCTTTCCCTTCCTTTCCTTTCCTTTCCTTTCCCTTCCCTTCCCTTCCCTTCCCTTCCCTTCCCTTCCTTTCCTTCCCTTTCTTTCTCTTCCCATCCCTTCCCATATTTTCCCTTCCCTTCCCTTCCGTTCCCTTCCCTTCCCGTCCTCTCCCTACCCTCCCATACCATTTTTTCCCTCCTATTCAACCTCATACTATTATAATAATGAAGAGTTATAAATCCTCTTTATTTTGTACTTATGAGATAATTTTTTTTCTTTATAATGAATTCACCCTTTCTTTCCTTTTCTTTTTACTCCTCTGGGCAGTTTTAGTCTCGTATATATATATCATGATAAAAGATCTCTCTCTCTCTCTCTCTCTCTCTCTCTCTCTCTCTCTCTCTCTCTCTCTCTCTCTCTCTCTCTCTCTCTCTCTCTCTCTCTCTCTCTCTCTCTCTCTCTCTCTCTCTCTCTCTCTCTCTCTCTCTCTCTCTCTCTCTCTCTCTCTCTCTCTCTCTCTCTCGGGTACCGTAAATGTGATATATTGCTGACTTTATTTTTTTTCTCTCTCTCTTTTTCTCTCTCTGTATGCTTAAGCGATAACGGAGGAAGACTTCATTTATTACTCTCTCTCTCTCTCTCTCTCTCTCTCTCTCTCTCTCTCTCTCTCTCTCTCTCTCTCTCTCTCTCTCTCTCTCTCTCTCTCTCTCTCTCTCTCTCTCTCTCTCTCTCTCTCTCTCTCTCTCTCTCTCTCTCTCTCTCTCTCTCTCTCTCTCTCTCTCTCTCTCTCTGCTTCAGTGTGTGTGTGTGTTTGTCTCTCTCTTTCTTTCTTTCTTATTTCGGTATCTCTTTCTCTCTCTCATTCCTTGTATATTACTTTTTCTTATGCTTCTTTTTCTTCTTCTTCTCCTTCCTCTTCTTTTTCTTCGTCTATTTTCATCTTCTTTTTATACGATTTATTTTTGTTTATTGTTCTTTTTCTTTCTCTTCTTTTCTTCTTCTCTTTCTTCTTCTTATTTGTCTATATCTGTCATCATCTCCCACGTATTTTTCTTCTTCGTTTTAACTTCCTTCTTGTTCCGCTTCTTCTTCTTTGTCTATTTTCATCATCATTATCTTCTTGTTATACGTTCTTCGATGCTTGCTATTATACTTCTTTACCTTCTTCATCTTCTTCTTCTTCCTTTTTTTCCTAACTTCTTTTTCTTCTTTCTCTGTTTTTATCCTCATTTTCTTCTACGTTTTCTCTCCAGTATTCTTTTCTTTTAGCTTTCCTCTTAGTATCCATTTCTTTTAGTATTCTTTTTATTTTATTTTATAGATAATTTTTATACTTTTTACTTACAGTCTATAGCACTGCTAGGCTTTCTTGGTGCGGCCTGGTGGTTGGCCCCAGCACGTTATGGCGCAGGCAAGTGTTTATAGTGGTCCCATCTTGCTTGGGTCATTCTGCCCCTCGGAGCTCATCTTAGATTCGCTCTTTAGTGAGAATCAGGAGTCCGGGTTGATAGGTGGTCTTCAGGACAGCATGTGGGTAGTTTTAGACAACTCGACGGTGACTGAAAAATCCCAGCTAACCACTCAGCCACTGACTCCCTATAGTATTTTTATATTTTTATTCATTCATCACTTTCTTCTTCCTTATTTTTAGAACGAGAGGTTGTCACACATATTTTCCTTCTCTTTCTTCCATTTTATTCTCAACCTTTTAGAGAAACATACAGGTAAGGCTTGGTAAGGTAAGGTAAGGTAAGGTAAGGTATGGTATGGTAAGTTAAGGTAAGGTAAGGTAAGGTAAGGTAAGGTAAGGTTAGGTAAGGTTAGGTAAGGTTAGGTAATGTAAGGTGAGGTAAGGTAAGGGTAGGGTAAGGTAAGGTAGGGTAAGGAAAGGTAAGGTGAGGTAAGGTAATGTAAGGTGAGATAAGATAAGGTAAGGCAAACTCGCTCATTTACTCTTTCCCTTTCTTCCCGCTCTTTCTCCTTCCCTTCCTTTTCCTTCCCTTCCCATTCCTTCCCTTCCCTTTCTTTCTCATTCCTTCCCTACCCTGCCTTTCCCTTCCCTTCCCTTTCCTTCCGTTCCCTTTTCATTCCTTCCCTTTCCCTCCCTTCCCTTCCCTTTGTGAGATAAGGTAAGGTAAGATAAGGTAAAGGTAAGGTAAGGTAAGGTAAGGTAAGGTAAGGTGAAGTAAGGGGAGGGAAGGTAAGGTAAGGTAAGGTAAGGTAAGGTAAGGTAAGGTAAGGTAAAGGTAAGGTAAGGTAAGGCAAGGGAAGGTAAGGGAAGGCAAGGCAAGGTAAGGTTAGGTAAGGTAAGGTAAGGTTAGGTAAGGTAAGGTAAGGTGAGGTACGGGAAGGTAAGGTAAGGTAAGGTAAGGTAAGGTAAAGGTAAGGTAAGGTAAGGCAAGGCAAGGTAAGATTAGGAAAGGTGAGGTAAGGGGAGGGGAGGGAAGGTCAGGTAAGGGCAGGTAAGGGCAGGTAAGGCATCATTAATTAGCCCCGACCAGGTGAACACGACAGACACACTGATTATCGCTATTATTTCCTTCCCTTCTGTTTATCCTCTTTTTCTCTCTCTCCTCTCTTTCCTCCTCGCCACCTCCCGTTTATCTCCCCTTCACTTCGTTCTATTTGTGTTTATTTGTTTGTCTTTATTTCTCTCGTTTGTTAATCTCGGTTTTTATTTCTTTTTCTTTCTCTTCTTTTCTGGTTATTCTTTTTTCTTTCTTTTTCTCTTTTTTTCTGTTTTTTTCGTGTTTTTTTCTTTCTCTTTTTCTTTTCTTTCTTTCTTGCACTGTTTTGTCCTTTACTTGACTTTCTCTCTTTTCTAATTTTCTTTCTTTCTTTCTTTCTTTCCTTCTCTCTTCCAATGTTTGTATCTGTATTTGTTTCTTTATTTGTTTGTCTTTATTTCTCTCTCGTTTGCTAATCTCGTTTTTTTTTCTTCTTTTCTTCTTTTAATTTCTGGTTCTTCTTTTTTCTTTCTTTTTCTAGTTTTTCTGTTTCTTTTGTGTTTTTTTCTTTCTCTTTTTCTTTTCTTTCTTTTTTGCACTGTTTTGTCCCCTGGAATTACTTGACTTTCTCTCTTTCTTCCCTTTCTTCTTCTTTTAATTTCTGGTTATTTTTTTCTTTCTTTTCCTCTCTTTCTTTCTTTCTTTCTTCCAGTGTTTGTATCTGTATTTGTTTCTTTATTTGTTTGTCTTTATTTCTCTCTCGTTTGTTAATCTCGGTTTTTTCTTTTTTTCTTCTTTTCTTCTTTTAATTTCTGTTTTTTCTTTTCTCTTTCTTTTTCTCGTTTTTTTCTGCTTCTCTCATGTTTTTTTCTTCTTTCTCTTCTTCTTTTCCTTCTTTTTGCACTGTTTTGTCCTCTTGACTGATCTCTTTCCTTGACTTTCTTTCTTCTTTTTTCTCTTTTCTCTCTTTCTTTCTTTCTTACACTGTTTATTTTTTCTCCTTTTCAATTTTTACTTATTTTCCTTTTTTTCTCTTCCCTTTTAACTTCTCTGGTTCTTCTCCTACACTTATCGTTCTTCCTTCTCCTCCTCTTCCTCCTCCTCCTCCTGTTTCTCATTCTCAAATTCTCGTTCCCTTCTTTATTCTCTCTCCCTCTTTTCCCTCTTCCTACTCCTCCTCTTCATTTCCATTCTGCTCCCCACTTCACCTTTATCTCTCTCCTATTCCTCCTCCTCCTCCTCCTCCTCCTCCTCTTCTTCTTCTTCCTCTTTCTCCTCCTCCTCTTTCTCCTCCATTTCCCATTTCCTTCTCGTCTCTTACTCCTTTCACCTTTCCCTGTTTGATCCTCCTCCTCCTCCTCCTCCTCCTCCTCCTCCTCTTCCTCCTCATGCGGGTGCCGGCACGTCCGTTTCCTGCATAAATTATCTCCCTCGACCACACACACACACACGCACATACACACACACACACACACACACACACACACACACACACACACAGTCACGTCGTCTTCGCTTTTACGTTTGTTTCACCGCCACGATCATTTTCGCTTTACGGAGGCGTTCCCTATTCAGTGCATTACGTTCGTTTCCGTTCCTTTCGTTCAGTTTCGTTCGCTTCGTACATATCTGCTTGCGTGATGATGTTTGTTTGATTGTTGGTGTGTGATGTGTTTGCGTTACGTCCAGTTTGGGTTTGTTTTAGTGTTATGCTCCTTACGTTCTTTCTTATCTTACGTTCTTTTGTTTTTTTTTGTTTTTGTGTCATCTTTCTTTTCATTTATTTTCCTCTCTCTCTCTCACTTTTTCTCTTTTCCCTTCTCTTTACCAACAACAACACATAATTTACGATCTTTTTCCATTTTTTTTATCGCTTTACGTTCATTCCTAGTCAAGATTTTCAATGCCCGTTCACCCGCCTCACTCTACGTTCCTTTTCCTCACATTAGGTTCATTTCCCTCATCTTACGTACGCATCATCGATCATTCTCTCACTTTACGTTCATCCCAATGCAATATTTCCAGCGCCCGTTCACCTGCCTCACTCTACGTTCCTTTTCTTCACCTCACGTTTTCATTATCAATCACAATTTCGCTCTTACGTTCCTCTCTATTCAATTCGCCTCACTTTACGTTCTTTTACGTTCATCAATATTCTAGACTCAATTTCACTCTCCGTTCCCTTTCCCGTACCTCACGTTCTCATTATCAATCACAGCCTCGCTCCAGCCGTTCGCTAATGAGTGTCAGCGCGTCGCCTCACCTGTTCCGTTCTTGCTAATTAGCGTGATTTACCTGGCGCCCGTGTTTGCCGTGTGATTGCTGTTTTCTTCTTCCTCTTTAATTACTTCCTTCCTTCCTACCTGTCTGATACATGATTTCTCTGTTTCGTGTTCCAGTCTCGTTACCATGGAAGTGTTATTCGTGTAGCGTTTGTCTTAGGGAAATTAGCTTGAGTTAACTCTTTTTCTCCTTTTGTTTCTTTTATTTCTGTCTTTGTGATGTTTTTTATTAATGTTTTTGATTGGTTTTTCAAGTTTTTCTCCTTTTATTTCTTTTATTTCTTTTTTTGTGATGTTTATAATTATATTTTTGATTGATTTTTCAGCATCTTTTTTCCTTTTATTTCTTTTATTTCTGTCTTGTGATGTTTTTTATTAATATTTTTGATTGATTTTTCAGCTTTATCTCCTTTTATTTCTTGTATTTCTTTTTTGTGATGTGTTTTTATTAATATATTGATCGATTTTTCAGCTTTTTTTCTATTTTTTTCTTTCTTTCTTTCCTTCGTCTGTAATCTCTCTTTCCCTTTCTCCTTCCTTCCGCTCCTTCCCTTCCCTCATCTCGTTTCTATTAATTTGTTCCCCCTCTCTTCTATTTCCTCTTTCCCTCCTTCCTTCCTTCCTTTCTTTCCACACCTCTTTCCCTACTCTCTCTCTCTCTCTCTCTCTCTCTCTCTCTCTCTCTCTCTCTCTCTCTCTCTCTCTCTCTCTCTCTCTCTCTCTCTCTCTCTCTCTCTCTCTCTCTCTCTCTCTCTCTCTCTCTCTCTCTCTCTCTCTCTCTTTTTTCTCCCCCTTCCACTAAACTTCACGCCCTCTCTCTTTTCTTTCTTCGTTCTTTTTTTCTTCTTTTCGCTCTGTGTTCTTCTTCTCATTAATTACTTCCTTCCTACCTGTCTGATACATGATTTCCTTTCGTGTCTTCGTCTCGTTAACATAAAAGTCTTATTCGTGTAGCGTTTTTGTCTTAATTCAATTCGCTTCTTTTGATCTATTTCCTACTTTTTAATCTTTTTATTTCTCGTGTTTTTTTTTTTTTAGTTTAATACAGTACAATTTGGTTATTTTTCCCCATTTTTTCTATTTCTTGTATATTATTTTTTTTACTAGTTTTCTCATTTCTCTTTCTTTAATTCACTTCTTTTTATTGTTTTTTCTTCTTTTTATTTTTGATTTCTTTGATTTCTTGTGTTATTTTGGCAGTGGTGTTATTTTTTCTTTGTGGTTGATCTTTCTGGTTTAAGTATTTTCCTATGTTTTTTTATTTTATTTTCTTTCTTGCTTTCCTTCTCCTCCTTTATCTGTATCTATGTTTTTTTTGTTTTATTATTCTTTCTTTCTTTTCTTCTCCCGCTTTATCTGTATCTATGTTGTTTTGTTTTCCTTTCTTCCTCCTCTTTCGTCTTTATTCTCTCTTTCCTTCTCTCTTTCCTCTCGTCCGTTCCCTCATTTCTTTTCTCTTTATTTCCTAACCATTTTCCATTTCCTCTTTTCCTTCTTCCTTCCCTCCATTATCATCTTGTTCCCTCGTCCATTTCCTCTTTCTCTCCTTCCTCCCTTCCCTTTCCTCACCTCTCTCCCTATCTCTTCCCTTCCTTTATCTCCCCTCTCCCCTTTCATCGATAAGAAATGGAGAGAGAGAAAGAGAGACGAAGGGTGGGAAGATGAAAGGAAGGAGGAAGAGGAGGAGGAGGAGAGGTGAGAGAGGAGACAAAAGAGATATGATAGGAGGTGAGGAATGAATGAAAGGGAGAGAAAGGGGAAGGGAGGAGGAAAACGGAGGGAGGGAAGAGGGAGAGAGGGAAAGGAAGGAGGTAACAGATAAAGGGCAAAGGGGAGGTATTTTAAAAGACGTATTGGGAGGGGAGGGGAAGAGAAAGAGAGAGAGAGAAAGAGAGAGAGAGAGAGAGGGATGAAAGGTGTCTAAGTAAATGAAGAGAGAGGGAAGAGAAAGGAGGAAAGGAAGGAGGAGGAGAGGAAGGAAGGGAAGGAAAGAGAAAAAGGGAAGGAGAGAGAAGGGATGAAAGAAACTAGAATTATACGGAGCGAAAAATAATGAAGAAGAAGAAGCGAAAGAGAAGGAGAAGAAAGGAAGGGAGGCAAAAGAGATAAGAACGAGGAAAAAGGAAAAGGATAAAAAAGAAAGGTAGAAAGAAGAAAGAAAGACAGAAAGAAAGGAGAAAGACACAGGAGAAAAAAAAAGAGAGGAGGAGGAGGAGGAGGAGGAGGAGGAAGGAAGGGAGACAAGAGAACAGAACGAGATAACGGAAAAGGAAAGTGAAGAAAAGGAAAAAAAAGAAAAAAGGAAAAGAGAGAGAAGAACACCCACACACCAACACCCACGCAAGCCCTGGCATTGTTTCCTCGTGACCTGACCATTCCATTAGGTGCAAACGTCCGGCTGTATTGATCGTATTTCCGCCCTTAGTGTCGCCCTTATGAGTTTTCCTATTCTTAGTCGGCGTATCGGGGCCGTCGCGTCGCTGCGTGGGTCGTATTACAAGACAATTCGTTGTCAAAATACACAAATTTGACAAGGCTTTCGTAGGAGTTGTGGGCATTTCCTGCAGTGGTTTTATGACCCTGGTGGTAGTTTGACCCTTCCTCTGTACCATGAACCTGAAGAAACACTCATTAGAACCCGATTGACCCCCTCTTTGACCTCTAAAAATACCTGATGTCAGAAGCCAACGTGTCTTATTATACCGACTTATATATGTGTTAGCGAGGACAGAGGCTTTCGCGGGAGTTGTGGGCATTTCCAGCAGTAGTTTTATGACCCTGGTGGTAGTTTGACCCTTCCTCTGTACCATGAACCTGAAGAAACACTCATTAGAACCCGATTGACCCCCTCTTTGACCTTTAGAAATAATTGATGTCAGAAGCCAAAGTGTCTTATTATACCGACTTATATATGTGTTAGCGAGGACAGAGGCTTTCGTAGGAGTTGTGGGCATTTCCAGCAGTAGTTTTATGACCCTGGAGGTAGTTTGACCCTTCCTCTGTACCATGAACCTGAAGGAACACTCATTAGAACCCGACTGACCCCTTCTTTGACCTCTAAAAATACCTGATGTCAGAAGCCAACGTGTCTTATTATACCGACTTATATATGTGTTAGGTAGTT
>NC_066521.1:22988554-22996054 GCF_024679095.1 Eriocheir sinensis | reverse complement strand
CAAAACCTCTCCTCAAAAACCCCGAAGTGGGTGCGCTGAGTGAGCTCCCAAGACGCGGCGAGCACCTTGGAGGCACACTAAGACCCACAACGGCACTGTAAACACCGCCCCGGCACCATTAAGGGGCCGGTGCCTCCCCCCAGAGTGCCGCCAGACAGCGTGAGGACCGTAAAGGCATTCTCTCGGCGTTATTATGGCACTGAACGAGGCTCCGCTACTCCTCGGGGATGAAACGTTCCCACACGAAGCAGGACTGGCATTCCCACGCTGCCAAAGGATGACCCTCTCGCTGGCACTAAGCAGAGATGGCACTCCCCGATCCCGATGATTTTTACTCGCCCGCAGAGGAAGAATATCACTGTGCCAAAGGAAGGACTCTACGGCCACAAAGCTTTCCGGGAGAGTAGGAGAGACACTCCCATCGTAGGAGAAGATGGCCCTCTCACCCACAGGAAGTACTGCATGAGGCCTCTTGCACAAGACTGATGTTTTTTAGTTTAGCCTTTCACATCGCGCGGGTATCGCTCTCAGCGGGTGATTGCCTGCGCCAAGGCGAAATGCAGCGCAGGCGCCTCGAGGGTTGCCCGCGGGCCCGGCTCTGGGAGGTGCCGCAGGGCATTGGGTGCAGGGCATGGCATCACACGCGCGTCTCTCACGAGGAAATTCACTCAATACGCTGGTGGATTTCAACGTTGTTGGTTTTGCGGGCCTTTCCCTGTTTGACTTTTATTTTTTACCTTTATAAGTAGGCATATATGAACGCAGTTGTTGTTAAAGAGCTGTTGAACAGGCGTGCCAAGCGGGTGGCTGGTGGTTTTAACACGAGCCGTCTGAATAAAAAAAATGCAGAGCAGCAAGTAAATAAAATAAAATTGGAGCTGTAGCGAGGCTATGGCCGCGCGTCGCCTCGGTGCTCATCTCCGCCGCATTATCCCTTGAGCCCGCGGTGAGTCAGCCAGCGAGGTTGCCGCGTTACTTTCCCGTAGCAAACAGGAATGGCACTTCACGACAACGGTGGCACTCAGGCCCTCCCCGGCACGTCACCTCAATAACCATCAGGGCCCTAGACGCGTACTATGGCACGATGGCACTAGGGACTATGGCACTATGGCACTTTTCCTTGGCAGGCCGGCGTCCGTGGCACCCTCTACGTTATCCCAGCGGTCATAAAATCTCCACTCAGCCATAACGCCCACGAGCCACACCAGCAACCTCCCGTGTCCCCCTTGTCCTACTTTTCCCCTCCCTCCTCTGTCTCTTTCTGTCTATTCTTCCTTTTCTTTCTTTCATTGTCTTCCTCTTCTGTCTCATGCTGTTTCCTTCTTCTCTTTCACTCCGTTTCCTTTCCTTCCTTCTCTGTCTCCTTCTTTCTTCTCTTCCTTTTTCGTCCTCCTCTTTCTCATTCTGTCTCCTCTTCCTTCTCTCTGTTTCCATGTCCTTGTTCTCCTCTTATTCTGTTTCTTTGTCTTCTCTTCCTTCCATTTCTTTTCTCCTTCCTTCTCCTCCTCTTCTGTCTGTTCATTTTTTCTTCCTCTTCTTCCCCTTCTATTCCTCCCCTTTCTCAAACACTTCTTCTACAGATGCTTCTAAAAGCTGTACATTTCTCCACCTCCTCTTTCTTTTCTCCCTCCCTCCCTCCCTTCCTCCCTCTCTCTCTCTCTTAGGTCACTCAGGAAATAAGACGAAGAATGAAGGTTTAATTTGAATATTTCTTCCCACGAGAAATAATTTTATGCATTTCCCGACAAGGAGAATATTGAAGAAAAATGTGAGTCCTAGTAATTACTGTCGAGAGAGAGAGAGAGAGAGAGACTGGTGGTCTGTCCTTAAACTGAATTTTTTTTAAATCAGAAGACAAACGTTTTACTTTAATCAGAGTTGATATTATGTGGAGAAGTGACGGTCGAGCTTATTTTTGAAGGAGTCAATCGTGTTACACTGGACCACTGACGGTGGAAGCTTATTCCATTCTCGCACTACAACGTTGGTGAAGAAAAATTTGGTGCAGTCTGAATTTACTTGTCTACATCTGAGTTTTACGCCATTGTTCCTCGTGCGTAAAGTGTCATCGATCATAAACAATGTTGATCTGTCTACATTCGTGAAACCATTAAGTATTTTAAAACATTCGATCAGTTTCCTCAGGCGACGTTTCTCAAGAGAGAACATGTTAAAAGCCTTTCTTCGTAGGATTTGTTGCGCAAGGAAGGGATCATTTTCGTTGCCCGACGCTGAACACCTTCTAATTTAGCAATATCCTTTGCATGGTGGGAGACCAAAACTGTACCGCATATTCCAAGTGGGGTCTGACTAAACTGTTGTAGAGGGAGTATTACATATTTATTCTTAAATACAAAGTATCTTTTAATGAAGCCCAACATTCTGTTCGCTTTATTTGCTGCCTAGATGCATTGCTGTGAGAATTTGAGGTTTGTCTCGAGTTTGACCCCACAGTCTTTGACGCATTGAACGCTTTGTTTAACGCCGCGCATTTCGTATTCGAACTTCTTATTCCTCGTTCCAACTTGAAGGACCTGGCACTTGTCTACGTTAAGGGCATCTCCATCTATCCGACCAAGCTGAAATTTTGCATCCTCTTGGAGGCTTTGCCTGTCTTCGTCAGTGAGAACCGAGTTGCCAATCTTTGTGTCGTCTGCAAATTTACTAATGCGGTTATTGAGTCCAACATCCACGTCGTTGATGTAAATAATGAAAAAGCACTGGGCCAGGGACGAGCCCTGAGGACGCCACTAGTGACAGGCGCCCACTCTGAGTTAAATCCGTCGATCACTACTCTTTGTTGTCTGTTGCTCAACCAATTCGCGATCCATTGGTTTACTTGACCGTCAATACCTATTTGCTTTAATTTGTCAAGTAATTTATGATGCGGACTTTATCAAACGCTTTCTGAAATCAAGATAGACTACGTCCAGTGATTTACGTCGTAAACAGTGAAGAGGTCGTTATAAAGGTTAATAGGCTTGATAGGCAGGATCTTTTGTTTCGGAAGCCATGTTGTGAGTCCCCAATCAATGAGTGGCTTTCAAGGTAATTCACAATTTTGTCTCTAATTATGCCCTCAAGTAGCTTACCTACAACCGAAGTTAGACTAATGGGCCTGTAATTACCTGGTACTTTTTTGTCTCCTTTCTTGAAAATCGGTGTCACGTTAGCCTTTTTCCAATCTGAAGGGACGATGCCTTGTCGCAAGGACATATTGAATACGGTTGTGAGGGAGGAGAGTATTTCACTCTTGTTTCTTTCAGCAGAGTTGGATATACTTTGTCAGGTCCAGGACTTTTATTTGTTTTAAGTGAATGGAGAGCTTTAAGGACTTCATCGGTTGTTATTTCAAAATTAGGCAATGCATGCTCGAGATTTACAATAGTACTGGTGTTGGTGGTAGCGAGAGGAAGACTGTTAGTATTAAACACCGAGGAAAAGTAATTGTTTAAGAGGTTTGCAATGTGTTGGCTGTCAGTCACTAGTGCACCGTCGCTGTTTGTTAAAGGTCCAATACCACTTTTGATCGCCTTTCTGTTGTTTATGTAACTGAAGAAAGATTTCGGATTATTTTACAGTTGGCTGCAATATTTACTTGTATCTACGCTTTGCCTGACCTACTAGTCTTTTTACTCGTCGCCTGGCATCATTATAAAGTCTAATGTTTTTCAGGCGTGCTTTGTTCTTTCTTTAACCTGTAAAACAATTTTCTCATTGACTGATTGTTTAATTTCGCCGCAGGCTTGCCAGTGGCTTTTCATTACGATTAATCGCTTGCAGTGTATTTATTGTTTGATAGGTGAGTAGAGAGAGAGAGAGAGAGAGAGAGAGAGAGAGAGAGAGAGAGAGAGAGAGAGAGAGAGAGAGAGAGAGAGAGAGAGAGAGAATGCCAAAAAAAATATATATATATGAAAGAAAAGCTAAGTGACTTATAATATATTTTTTACTTTGGAGATTTCATTCTTTTCTATTACAGCTTTTTTTTCTCGTTTTTTCTTGTTTTTCTGAGGATGTTTTGTAAGTCTTCAGTAATTATTGTTGTCGCCAGAGAGGAAAGTGGAGACAGGAAAAATAATTAAGAGGAGAAATTAAGTCGGAGTTGCAGTTTTTATATATTTTTTTCAGCTTCGTTCATATTTCTCTTTCATTTTCTTTCTTTTTTTTTTCTCTGATAATTATGATGTTCTAATGATATCTTAGGATCTGTAACTTAATTTCCTTTCTTTCCTTTCTCTCCCTTCCCTTTCCATCCCTTTCATTCTCTTTTCCTTGATAATTATTTTCTCATGTTATTTTAGGATCTTTAACTAACTAAATTTCCTTTCATTGCTTTTCCTTTCCTTTCTCTCCCTTCCCTTTCCATCCCTTTCTTTCTCTTTTCCTTGATAATTATGTTGTTCTAATGATATTTTAGGATTTGCGACTTAATTTCCTTTCTTTTCATTTCTTTCATTTCTCTCCCTTCCCTTTCCATCCCTTTCTTTCCCTTTTCTTTATTTTTTCCTTTATAATTACGTTCATGTCATCCTGGGATCTTTAACTTAATTCGATTACTTTACTTTTCCTTTCCTTTCTTTCCCTTCCCTTTCCATCTCTTTCATTTTTTTTTGTATTCCCTTCTCAGCTTCCTTTCCATCTCCTCTCTTATCTTCCTTACTTTTCCCTTTTCTTACCCTTCCTCCCCTTCCCTTCCTTCCTCTTTCAATGACAGTCTTCCATTCCCTCCCTCCTTCCTCTCCTTCTTTTCCTTCAGCTTCCTTCTTTTCCCTTTTTTTTATCTTCCTCTTCGATAAAATCTTCCCTTTCCTTTCTCTTCCCTTCCCCTCCCTTGCCCACACTTCCCTTCCCCTTCCCTTCCCATTCTTTCTCTTCCCTTCCATTCCCTCCTTTTATCCCACTCTCTTCTTCTCTTATTATCCACTCTTTATGTCCTCTTCAATTCCCTTCCCTCCTTCCTTTCCCATTCCTTCTCTCCCTCGTTTTTGTTCTCCTCTTCAACAAAATATTCGGCCGTTGTTTGAGCCTTTGTTTCCCGCCTCGCCGCCTCAGATTTATGGCGACCTGCTGTAATGTGTTTCCTGAGCCGCGTCTGCTGCCTGCCGTGACCTACGATAGCGATACGGTGACGGGGGAGTGACGTGAGTGTGTGTGTGTGTGTGTGTGTGTGTGTGTGTGTGTGTGTGTGTGTGTGTGAGAGAGAGAGAGAGAGAGAAAGAGAGGGAGAGGTAGGCTTGGGTATTGTCAGACGCCTCCACCCATCACATCAACTAATTCCAAAGGCCAAAGAGGAGATTAATCGGGTTCTAATACGTGTTCTTTTAGGTTCATGGTACAGAAGAAGGGTCAGACTACCACCAGGGTCATAAAACTACCCCTGGAAATTCCTGAAGCCCATATGAAAGCCTTGTCAAATATATATCTCCTTAGGTTCACGGCACGGAAGAAGGGTCAGACTACCACCAGGGTCATACAACTATCCATGGAAATGCCTGGAACGCCAATGAAAGCCTTGTCAAACATGTGTGTGTGGGTTTGGGCGAGGAAATGTTTTAGAATGTGACCCTAGATGTTCATTTTCTTAAACATTTCGGTGACCAAGCGCACCTGTTTGACAAGGCTTTCGTAGGAGTTGCTTTGAGCATTTCCATGGGGAGTTTTATGCCCCTGGTGGTAGTCTGACCTTTCTTTTATAAAGTGAACTTCAAGAAACACTCACTAGAGCCCGAATGATCCTATTTTGGCCTTTGGAAATTGTTGACGTTAAAGGCGGAAGAGAGGATCTGAGAGTACCGACTTTATTATTTGACTCTCTTCTCCTTCCTTCCCCCTCTTCCTCTCTCTCTCTTTCTCCCCCCACCCCCCCCTCTCAAGGCAGGAAGAGCGTCACATTTGTCTTTCCTCTTAACAGCGACACATGACACGTCGTAAAGCGGAGAAAAAAAGCCTCCCAAGATTTTTTTCCGAATGTGATTTATGCGACAGATTCTCGGGGGATGTGAGGAAGGAAGGATGCCTATAGGAGATGGATGCTGGGAGAGAGAGAGAGAGAGAGAGAGAGAGAGAAAAAAACACAGACCAACCCAGAGAAGTTGAGGCCAAACTATGTAACAAGCAAACGAGGAACAGAGAATAGTTTGGGGCATTTGATTTGTTTACAGACGACCGACTTTGTACTGTGAGAGAGAGAGAGAGAGAGAGAGAGAGAGGTTATGTGTTATGTTCAAAGGTCAATCTCAAGTTTCTCCATCTCTCTCTCTCTCTCTCTCTCTCTCTCTCTCTCTCTCTCTCTCTCTCTCTCTCTCTCTCTCTCTCTCTGTACTGTTCTTTGTACCGCGATGAAATTGGTGTGTGTGTGTGTGTGTGTGTGTGTGTGTGTGTGTGTGTGTGTGTGTGTGTGTGTGTGTGTTTGTTTGTTTGTTATGTTCCTCTCCCTCCTTTTTTTTTTGTTTATTTGCTCAGCGTTTTATTAAATTCTCTTGTTATGCCCCCAAAGCCTTTTTACGATCCCTGTTTGTTCTCATATCGGAATTGTTTATGGGCGTAGAATGGCGTAAAGGGAGGAGAGGGGAGAGGAGAGAGGAAGGAAGGATTGAGTGTGAAAGAGAAAGAGGGAGAGAGCAAGGCCTTTGTATTTCGAGTTTAGAATAGAATGAAAATTATGTTGTTGTTACCACTGCTACTCCTTCTACTACTACTACTACTACTACTACTACTACTACTGTTATTACTACTACTACCACTACTACTACTACTACTACTACTACTACACACACACACACACACACACACACACACACACACACACACACACACACACACACACACACACACACACACACACACACACACACACACACACGTTCTCTTGGGAAATGAATTAGTTCCTGTATTACTTTTGACCTAAATAATCCCACTGCAGTGACTAGGAAGAGAGAGAGAGAGAGAGAGAGAGAAGCTTCATTCACTCTAGTATCACAGTCTGTCTTTCTCTTCTTTTTATTTCTTTTTTATTTTGTTTTCTTTGCCATGTTACAAACTCGCATATTTTTCATTTATCTTTTATTTTATTTTTATTTCTCTCTCTCTCTCTCTCTCTCTCTCTCTCTCTCTCTCTCTCTCTCTCTCTCTCTCTCTCTCTCTCTCTCTTCTTCCCTGTCCTTGTTTATTTTTCTCTATTTTCTCTCCTCTCTATTCTTTTTAATGTTTTGTCTTAAATTTCTTGGTATAATTATTTTTCCCTCCGTCTCATCTCCTCATTTTCATTCAACATTTATAGTCACTGTTTTTTCTAAGATAGTGTTTCCTCTTTTTTTCTGCTCCTGTGTATTTTTCTTTTCTCCGTCTCATTTTTTGTCTTCAAGTTCTTTTTTGTATAATTATCTTTCCCTCCGTCGCTCTTTGCAAAACTCGTATAAAAGCATTTCTTCTTTTCTTCCGGCAACTCTTTTCATTTTCTCCTATTTCATTTCAGAAGACAAGTTGCTACACATTTATATA
>NC_066521.1:22971054-22981054 GCF_024679095.1 Eriocheir sinensis | reverse complement strand
CTTCTTCTTGTTCCGCTTTCTCACGCACTTTGTCTTCTCTCTCTCTCTCTCTCTCTCTCTCTCTCTCTCTCTCTCTCTCTCTCTCTCTCTCTCTCTCTCTCTCTCTCGTTATGCCAAAGTGAAGGGACGCGTAGAAAGTCAAGGTTCTTCTCTCTAAGTCAATATTGAACCTTGTCTGCGCTGGCCATCCGTGTGTGTGTGTGTGTGTGTGTGTGTGTGTGTGTGTGTGTGTGTGTGTGCTCTGATGATTACCTGGATGTGTGTTTGTGTGTGCGTGTGCGTGTGAGAGAGAGAGAGAGAGAGAGAGAGAGAGTAAAAAGTGAGATTAAGTAAGATACACACACACACACACACACACACACACACACACACACACACACACACAACCCCCCCCCATGCACCCCCCTCACACAAAGAAACTCGCCTGGTCTCAAGCTAAAACACGTCAAATTGAAACGCAACAAAGGTGAGGGAAATAAGCGAAATGCAACGCTTGATGTGTGTGTGTGTGTGTGTGTGTGTGTGTGTGTGTGTGTGTGTGTGTGTGTGCTGGGTCTCCCCTTGTCGCCCGCGCGTGTTAAAATATTTTCGCTCAAAGGGACAGAAAGGAAGGAAAGGAAAGGAAAGGAAGGAAAATATATTAGAATGAATTTGTTTAACATATGTCACGTCACCGCTGAGAGAGAGGGAGAGAGAGAGAGAGAGAGAGAGAGAGAGAGAGAGAGAATCACATAGTGGATTAAGCTGAATAACCTTTCCCTTCTTCCTCCTCCTCCTCCTCCATCCTCGTCCTCCTCCTCCTCTTCCCATACTCCAATTTCCACAAAAAAACGAAAACGATCTCAATGTCCCTAAGACTTTGACCTCCTCCTCCTCCTCCTCCTCCTCCTCCTCCTCCTCGTCTATTCCAGGAAGGGTTTCAGATCGCTGGAGACAGATGGAAAGGCAGGAAATACGACTCCATAAATAAGCGGTGTACAGGATCGAATGCTTTATATATGCGACTCGTGACTGATTGATACAGGTTCGAACCCCACTGACTTATTTTTTTTGTGCCTTAGACTTTGCTTTATTGATATTGAAACTTGGGATGGTGGGGGGAGGGGAGGAGGGGAGGGGGTAGGGGAGGTTCTCATAAGTGGCAGAAAGTTCAGTTATTTCGCTATTTTTAAATATTGGACACAGGTTCGAGTCTCTCTCTTCATTTCATTCGTGTTTTTTGTTTTCTTCTTCTGCTTCTGCTTCTTCTTCTTCTTCTTCTTCTTCTTCTTCTTCTTCTTCTTCTTCTTCTTCTTCTTCATCTTTCTTTTCTTCTTCTTCTTCTTCCTCTTCATTCTCTCATTTTCTCTTATCTACTTCTTTCATTCGTGTTCTGATTCTATTTCCTCTTCTTTTTTTTCGTTTCTTTCTCTTCATTCACTCATTTTCTCTTTTCTACTTCTTTCATTCATATCCTTACTCTCCTTCCTTCTTCCTCTTCCTTTTCCTCCTTTTCCTCGTTCTCTCATCCTCTCTTCTCTCCTTCATCCCTTTCCCTCTACTAATATGGCGACCGAACTATGTCTCTATATCGTAAGGGAAACACATACATATTCCCTTTTACTTACCTAAGGCTCATGGATACAATAAAAATACATGACCGTACGGATGGGAAACGTGACTGATACAAGTTCGAGTCCATCAACTGTTATTTCCTCCCTCTGGTTTATTGATATTGGGTCAGCGTTCGTGGCCTGAGCGATGGAGAGCTGAGGGAAATAGATCGCTTGTTCTTCCTGTTCATATTCTTAACCATTTCGGGGTCCCCATGCATATATATTTGACAAGGCTTTCATAGGCGTCTTGGGGCATTTCCAGAGGTACATTTCTGACCCTGGTGGTAGTTGGTCAATTCTTCTGTACCACGAACCTAGAAACACATATTTGACAAGGCTTACGTAGGAGTTTGGGGCATTTCCATGGGTACATTTCTGACCCTGGTGGTAGTTTGACCCTTGTTCTGTACCATGAGCCTAGAAACACATATTTGACACGGCTTTCGTAGGAGTTTTGGGGCATTTCCATGGGTACATTTCTGACCCTGGTGGTTGTTGGTCAATTCTTCTGTACCACGAACCTAGAACTACATATTTGACAAGGCTTTCGTAGGAGTTTTAGGACATTTCCAGAGGTACCTTTATGACCCTGGTGGTAGTTGGTCAATTCTTCTGTACCACGAACCTAGAAACACATTTGACAAGGCTTTCGTAGAGGTTTGAGGGGATTTTCAGGGGTAGTTTTCTGACCCTGGTGGTAGTTGGTCAATTCTTCTGTACCATGAACCTAGAACTACATATTTGACAAGGTTTTCGTAGGAGTCTGGGACATTTCCAGGGGTACTTTTCTGACCCTGATGGTAGTTTGACCCTTCTTCTGTACCACGAACCAAAGAAAACACTCATAAGAATCCAATTAATCTCCTTTTCTGCCTTTGGAAATAGTTGACGTGGGGGTGGAAGTGTCTGAGGGTCATATTCTTAAAACATTTCTTCCATCAGCCTCTGTAATACACGCTCCATTCTCGTTCTGTTCTCGTTAAATACTCGCCTAAGTTTTTTCACCTCACTTTTTCAGCTATTCTTTTTCTCTGCGTTAAATTCATCATCCTCATCCTCATCATCTCCTTCTCTGTAATACATTCTCTCTAACACATCGCATATATATTTTTGCATTTTTTATTTCCTTGCACTTTTGTTCATTATAGTTTCAGCTTTTACATTTTTTTCTCTTCTTGCGATCCTTCATTCCCTTCCTTCCTCTTCCTCTTCATCTTCGTGAGCAACACCTAACCTAACCTAACCGAACCGAACCTATGCTAACCCTGGGCTGACCTAGCATTGCCTAATCTATCCTAATCTTTTTTTTTTATGTCTTCGCCTGTGGCGCCGGTAGGCTTGTTTGGAGGGGCCTGATGGTATGCCCCAGCCCGTTGTGGCGTAGGCCAGTGTTTATAGTGGCGCCATCTTGCATTGGCTCATGCTGCCCTCTCGGAGCTCATCTTTAATCCTAGAATCTAGAGTCCGGGTTGATAGGTGGTCTTCTGGACAGAATGTAGGTAGTCTTAAGCCACTCGGGGGCGGCTGAAAAAGCCGCCTAACCTATCCTATGCTAACTTAACATGGACTGACCTAGCCTTACCTAGCCTCACCTAACTTAACCTAGCTTAATCTATGCAAATTTGACCTGACCTGACCTCATACCTTCCTCCATGCGTGTTTGATGCCTGGGTACATATTACGCTCCTTCTTATTCCTTTCTTCATTTCTTTCTTCCTTCTTTCCTTCGTCTCTTCCGCCCCGTCTAACATAATCTATCATATGCTAACTTAATCTTTGCGAACCTTGAATTTTCTCCGCTTATTCCTTCTTCCCTTCCTCCTCTCCTTCGTTTTCATCTCCCTCCTTTTCTTCCTCCTTTCCCTTGCTCTCATCTCCCTCTTTATCTTCCTCCCTTCCTTTTTACGTATCTATATATATGTTTACCTATCACCTTCTTTCCTTCCCTTCCTTCCTTCCTTCCTTTCTCCTTCCTCCTTCTCTCTCTCTCTCTCTCTCTCTCTCTCTCTCTCTCTCTCTCTCTCTCTCTCTCTCTCTCTCTCTCTCTCTCTCTCTCTCTCTCTCTCTCTCTCTCTCTCTCTCTCTCTCTCTCTCTCTCTCTCTCTCTCTCTCTCTCTCTCTCTCTCTCTCTCTCTCTCTCTCTCTGTATGGTTCCTTCCTTCTTTCCTCCCTTACCTCCTCCCTCCCTCACTCTCTTCCTTATCATCTCCCAATTTACCTTCCTTCATTCTCATCTCCCTCACTTCCATCGTTTCCTTCCTTCCTTCCTTCCTTCCTTCCTTATATTCACTGCATCCTTTCAGCTTATTCTTCCTACTTTAAATCCCTTCTCTTCCTTCCTCTATCCCTTCCTCCCTCATCTCATTTCATCTCCTGGCACACGCAGCATCCCTCTCCCTCCCTCTCTCTCTCTCTCCCTCCCTCTCACGCCCTGCCCACCCCGCTCCCCTTCCTTCTCGGTCCCTTTTATCGTGATCTTCTGAGTCAACACTTATCACTTTTTCCTCTTCCCAAAGGTATTGACTCTGCTCTCTGTTGGATTAGCGTTCATCCACCTCTCCTTTGTCCTCCTCCTCCTCCTCCTCCTCCTCCTCCACCTCCTCCTCCTCCTCCTCCTCTAACCCTTCCCTTACCATCCTCCTCCTGGTTCGTGCTCCTCCTCATCTTCCTCTTCCTACTACTACTTCTGCTTCTCTTCTTCTTCTTCTTCTTCTTCTTCTTCTTCTTCTTCTTCTTCTTCTTCCTCCTCTTCCTCTTCCTCCTCCTCTTCTGATGGATGGCTTTCCTCCGTTTGCCTGCAGTTTGTCTTTTTCCATTCTTCTCTCTCTCTCTCTCTCTCTCTCTCTCTCTCTCTCTCTCTCTCTCTCTCTCTCTCTCTCTCTCTCTCTCTCTCTCTCTCTCTCTCTCTCTCTCTCTCTCTCTCTCTCTCTCTCTCTCTCTCTCTCTCTCTCTTCGTAAGCTACGTTCGCCATTATTTCTTTCCTTTCTCTGGCTTCTCTTCGTTCTTCATCCGTTTTTTTAGGAGGAGGAGGAGGAGGAGGAGGAGGAGGAAGAGGAAGAGGAGGAGGAGGAGGTGGAGGAGGAGGAGGAGGAGGAGGAGAATATCTATTTGTTCCCGTGAAAGGTAAGTTAAAAATATAAACTTTTGCATGATACAATTTTTTTTCTTTTCTTTTTTCTCTCATCCCTCGCTGACCTACATTGCCTTTATCCTTTGATTAACTTCAAATTCAAATATGTATCCACACTATATACTAAACATACTAAACAACTTACAAACAAACAAATAAAAATTGACCCCTCTTTCGGCCACCTCCTTGGATTCTTTTTTTAGGAGCAGCGAGTAGCGGGCTTTTTTATTACTGTTTCTTTTTTTTGTGCCCTTGAGCTGTCTCCTTTGTTGTATAAAAAAAAAAAATCACCCCTACACACACACACACACACACACACACACACACACACACACTGAAATTCAAGAGACGTCTGCTGGGTCTGGCTCATCAACTCTAGACCCAAACTTGTGACGCTGTGAACGGAATGCGGCGGGGGAGTTAATGTAGGAAGGGGGAGGGAAGGGGAGGGGGGGAAGGGGAGGAAGGGGGTAGGAAACGCTAGGGTGGCAGAGGAAGGGACAGGAAGGGTAAAGGAAGGGGTGAATTGGGTAGGGAGAAAGAGTTAAGGAGAGAGAGAGAAGGGTGGAGAGAGTTGTTAAGAGGGAAGGGGGGAAAGGGAAGGGTAAAGAAGGGAAGAAGGAAGAGTGGAAGAGAGGGAAGGGTGTGAGAGGGAAGAGGGAAGAGATGGAGGGAGAAAGAAGGACAGAAAGTTAAAGGAAGGGATGAATGAAGGAGGAGGAAGGGCTGAAGGGATAGATAGGGAGAGAGAGAGGGGGAGGAAGGGAATGATGGAGAGGAAGGAGCTGGGAAGAAAGAGGAGACGGAGGAGAGGGAAGAAAATGAATGGTGAGGGAGAAGGAAGGGAAGGGAAAAAAGGAAAGGAAAGAGAAGAGGAAGAGAAGAGAAGAGGAGGGAAGGGAGGGGAAGGAGGAAGAGTGAGAGGAAAGGTTCATTCATAACTTAAACGCAAGAACTTAAAACCTTCAAAAACCTTCAGAATTTAAAGCGAAGGACCTCAAACCTTCAGAACTTACAGAGAGGAGAATTTAAAATCTTCAAAAAATCTTTAAAACTTATAAAACCAAGAACTTCAAGTCTTCAGAACTTAAAAACCAAGGAATTAAAATCTTCAAAAGCCTTCAGAACTTAAAGCCAAAGACCTCAAACCTTCAGAACTTATAGAACGGACAACTTAAAAATCTTCAAAAACCCTCAGAACTTAAAGCCAAAAACCTCTAGCTTTCAGAACTTATAGAACGAACAACTTAAAATCTTCAAAAACCTTCAGAACTTAACACCAAAAGACCTCAAACCCTCAGAACTTATAGAACGGACAACTTAAAATCTTCAAAAACCTTCAGAACTTAACACCAAAAGACCTCAAACCTTCAGAACTTATAGAACGGACAACTTAAAATCTTCAAAAACCTTCAGAACTTAACACCAAAGACCTCAAACCTTCTGAACTTATAGAACGGACAACTTAAAATCTTCAAAAACCTGCAGAAATTAACACCAAAGACCTCAAACCTTCTGAACTTATAGAACGGACAACTTGAAATCTTCAAAAAAAATTCAGAACGTTAAACGAAGGACCTCAAACCCTTCAGAACTCATAAAACCAGAAACTTAAAACCTTCAGAACTTAAACCCTTCCGAAATTTAACCCCTCACAACCTTAACCCTTCAGAACCCACAAACCAAGATCCTAAACCATTCTTAAACCTTCAAAACTTCAAAAAACGAAGAGGAGTAACTACCGGCCGCGCTGCAGACCTCCACCCCGTGCCAGGCGTCAGGACACGGGCATTTGGTTATAATTTTTTCCCCTCTTTTTGCGCCCGGGAGCGGAGAGCGTGTGCGGGGCGGGAGTGGCCGGAATCACGCCGTTTATTTCCCCTCTCGCTCTCTCTGTTTTTATTTTGTCACGGCGGGCTTTTTTTTCCTCGCGGGGTGAGTGATGTGAACTATTACCGCTACTAATGCTGCCCTGACTAACCTTTTTACTCTGTGCGATAATATTTCTTTTACTCTTTTCTCCCATCACGAAATAGGAGGAAACTGATTTTTTTTCGTTCTATCTTCTCTCTATCTTATTCATTTTTTACATATTTTTCTCTTCTTGCAATCTTTCATTCCCTCCCCTTCTCCTCCTCTTCATCTTCGTGTGCAATACCTAACCTAACCTAACCTAATCTAGCCTATAATATTTCCTTTTCTCTTTTCTCCCAACATGAAATAGGAGGCAACTGATTTTTTTTTAATTTTCCTTCTTTTTTTTCTCTCTCTCTCTCTCTTTCTATTAAGAGGAGTAAATACCAGAATTTACAGCAAACATAAATAATAGCAATATAGTAAACCATCTTTTTCTCGGTCTGTATTTCTAGCTGTCTGGTATATCTATATTTCTGAGTCACGAGAGAAGTTAAAACAGACCTCTTTAATATTTCTAACTCAAAACGAAGAGAGAATCAAGTAGTATCAACAATAAACACGGTTCTAACATTCCCAATACAGTATACAGAATCCCTCAATCTTCTCTCCCTCGTAAGCAAGAGAAGGTAACACTCAACACTATCAATGGGATTCTGTTTATAATTCTGCTTCTGTGGTTCTGCGTGTTGTGTATGTCCTTGTATAGAGTTTCATGAGGTTAATTGAGTCTCCCTTCACTTGCCCTCAGTAAACTTTAACCTCTGATAATAGTCAATAGGATTCTATTTATAATTCTAATTCTGTGGTTCTGTGTGTTGTGTATGTCCTTGTATAGAGTTTCCTGAGGTTACTTGAGTTTCCTTTCACTTGCCGTACTATCAACCCTACCAACAACACGAACAGCAACACTCACCCGCTAGCAGGAGACAAACGAACGGCTGCCGGCTCGCTCCCATCTGATCGGAAGACGCCTCAAGTACCGCCTCTCCCTTCTCCTTCGACCCTTCTTCTCCGCTCCTTTCTGCCGCCGCCAAGAGGGGGCAGCGCACGCGAGGGACGGATCTCACACGTGTCTGGCTGTCCCTTCACGCGTTAGCATCGTCGGGGCGTTCCTGGACCTATAGAACGCATGGTGGGGGTGTGACGACGCGTGTGTAAGGGCCGAGTCAGGTAGGAATGGTCGGGAGTGACATTTTGCCGCTTGAAGTCCTGTTGGAGAGAGAGAAAGAGGTGTTAGTATTCGTTGTTGAGGTTAAATGTTATAATGTAAGGGTTAAGTATGGTTAGACGTAAGATTTTCCCGCTAATAAGCTCTGTTTGGAAGAAAGAATAAGAGTTAGTGGTGACATTTTGCCCTTACTCAAACCTGTTGAAGAGGAAGAACACGAGAGAGAGAGAGAGAGACTCAACGCATAACCTAATAATACTAAGGTTAAGGGAAGGTGACAGATGCGTGGGTGCCCCGTTTCCAGCATCGCCGCCTCAAATGACCATCTAGAGGCCGCCGCCGCTGGCTAACCCGACCTCGCAGCGGCCAACGTCACCTCCAGCCCTCAAGGGAGATCAAAGGGTACGACGCAGAAGGAAAGGGAGGAGAAGAAAGGATAGAAAAGGGAAGCAGAGGATGGAAGGATCTTAGTGAATGGGAAAGAGAGAATGGAAGAGAAGAAGGAAGAGAAGGAGAGGAAGATTAAGAAAAGGAAGCAGAAGAAAGAGAAAGGTAGGTAGGAACGACAGAAATATGGAGAAAAGTAGCAAGGGGAAGGAAGAAAGAAAGGAAGGAAAGAAGAAGGGAGGAAAGACGGAAGGAAGAAAGGAAGAAAGGAAGGAAGAAATGAAGGAAGGAAGGAAGGAAGGAAGGGATAAAGGAAGGAAGGAAGGAAGGAAGAAAGGAAGGAGGGAAGGAAGGGAGAAAGGAAGGAAGGAAGGAAGGAAGAAAGGAAGGAAGGAAATATATACCAGAAATTGGAGAAAGAAAGAGAAAGAAAACAGACAAACAGACAAACAATGAAGCAGAGAGAGAGAGAGAGAGAGAGAGAGAGAGAGAGAAGGAGGAGGAGGAGGAGGAGGAAGAGGAGGAGGACGGGGAGGAAGAGGAAGACACAGAGAAAGAAAGAAAAGAAGAGAGAGAGAAGAGAGAAGAGGAGGAGAGAAGGGAGAGAGAATAAAGAGAAGCTGAAGGAGAAAGAAAATGGAGGAGGAGAGGGAAGAGAAGAAGGGAAGAAAGGAGGAGGAGTAGGAGGAGGAGGGAAAGAGAATGAGGAGTTGAGAGAGAGAGAGAGAGAGAGAACACACTTATCTCCATCTTCCTTCTCCTCCATTTCTTGATCTTCCTCCTCCTCCTCCTCCTCCTCTTTTGCTTTTTCTCCTCTTTTTCTCCTCTTAATCCTGCTCTTCCTCCTCTTCTTCCTCCTCCTCCTCCTCCTCTTACTCCTCCTCCTCCTTCTCTTCCTCTTCTCTTAAATCTGCGCATCCTTTCCATGATTCTCTTCTTCTAAATCCTCCTCCTCCTCCTCCTCCTCCTCTTCCTCCTCCTCCTCCTAATCAATGACCTCTCCAGTGAAGATTTACACTCGAATTGACGTAATCGTGTGTGTGTGTGTGTGTGTGTGTGTGTGTGTGTGTGTGTGTGTGTGTGCGTGTGTGTGTGTGTGTACGTTGGATAATTGGGGCGCCGCCATGATTTGTGTGCGTGGACTAAGTGGTACACACACACACACACACACACACACGCTCACACAGGCACACACACGTTATCTCCCTCCCTTCCCTTCCTCTCTCTCTCTCTCTCTCTCTCTCTCTCTCTCTCTCTCTCTCTCTCTCTCTCTCTCTCTCTCTCTCTCTCTCTCTCTCTCTCTCTCTCTCTCTCTCTCTCTCTCTCTCTCTCTCTCTCTCTCTCTCTCTCTCTCTCTCTCTCTCTCTAACTCTATCTCTCTCTCTCTCTCTCTCTCTCTCTCTCTCTCTCTCTCTCTCTCTCTCTCTCTCTCTCTCTCTCTCTCTCTCTCTCTCTCTCACACACACACACACACACACACACATGCGGAAATTCACTCTAGTTCGTTCGTTTGTTTGTTTATTTTTTTCTTCCTCCTCGCAGTCCTTCCTCCCCTCCTCCTTTTTTTTTTTTTGCTTTTCTTCTTTTCTTTCTGTTCTGTTTCCACCTTTTACTTTTCGAACACGTGTTTCTCTCTCTCTCTCTCTCTCTCTCTCTCTCTCTCTCTCTCTCTCTCTCTCTCTCTCTCTCTCTCTCTCTCTCTCTCTCTCTCTCTCTCTCTCTCTCTCTCTCTCTCTCTCTCTCTCTCTCTCTCTCTCAAATCCTTCAATTTCTTCTCTGATATCCTTCCCTAGATGTTTTCT
>NC_066521.1:22961054-22966054 GCF_024679095.1 Eriocheir sinensis | reverse complement strand
TAGGTTAGGTTAAAGGCCCCTCTAAGTAAAATAATGAGAAAGAATCATCACTCACGCAAACCATTTCATAATATATATCAACGCATGTGTGATCAGTTTATGCATCATCTATTTTGGGAGGTTTATATCATGGCAGAAATTTGGCCCATCGCTGGTACACGGTAAGCCCACAAATTTGGCCCGTCGCTGGTACACGGTAAGCCCACAAATTTGGCCCGTCGCTGGTATCCGGTAAAGCCACAAATTTGGCCCATCGCTGGTACACGGTAAAGCCACAAATTTGGCCCGTCGCTGGTACACGGTAAAGCCACAAATTTGGCCCATCGCTGGTACACGGTAAAGCCACAAATTTGGCCCGTCGCTGTTACCGGGTTAAATGTCTATTGCCATTTGTATCATTTATGGTTTTCCTTGAGCTCTGACTTTTTTCCGTGTGTTCTAATTATTTTTCCTTATGTTCTTCTTGTTCTTTCTTATCTGATATTTATTTTTTTCTGCTCCTTTATTTTTCTTTACATTTTTTCATGACTATATATACACGCTCTCTATAATAATTACTTCTTTCTTTTTTTGTGTGTCTTATTTCTTTTCATTCTTTCTCTTTTTTTCAACTTCCAGCTCGTGTCGTTTAATATCCGGCTTTTCATTCTTTCTTCATTTACACGAATTCATTTTTTTTCCTTATCTCTCACGCTCTCTGTAATATTTTCTTTCTTTTCTTTTCACTAACTTATGTAAATTAATATCTACCTTCTCTTTCTCAAATATTTTCCTTTCTATTTTTCTGAACTATTCTCGCTGTCTATAATCACTCAGTCTTAATCTCTATCATAATAATTTATCTATCTCATTATCTCTTTACAGTAACCCTTTATCTCCACCTTTCTCTATGTTTATACAACGTATCCGTATATCAATGTATTTCTCTTTATTATTCTATACATTTTTCCTCCCTTCGTTGCTCCCCTGTCGTTTACGTAACTCTACACAGCCTCTCTCTAGACAAACACACACACACACACACACACAAACACACACACATATATTCTCCTATTCATTTTTCGTCCTCCTCTGAAGCATTCGAACCCTCATATTTCAACCTTTTTCTTCCCATCAGTGCTTCTTTTTCTTCTCCCAGCAGAGAGACGAATGTACTCACTCACTCACGAATTCTTTTTATCATTTCTCATCAACCTGTACCGATTCTTTTTCATCGTTGTATTCAGAATTGTAACCCTTTTTATTTCTCTTTTCCTTATTCTTTTCTCTTCACCTATCTTTATTTTGCCTCTCTCTCTCTCTTTCACTCACTCAAACATTCTTTTTATAATTTATCATCAGCCAGATACCGATTCTTTTTCATCGTTGTATTCAGAACTGTAACCCTTTTTATTTCTCTTTTCCTTATTCTTTTCTCTTCAGCTATCTTTATGTTACCTCTCCCCCTCTTTCTCTCTTTCACTCACACATTCTTTTCATCATTTTTCATCAGCCTGTAGCGATTCTTTTTCATCGTTGTATTTAAAATTGTAACCCTTTTTATTTCTCTTTTCCTTATTCTTTTCTATTCAGCCATCCATATCTTGCCTCTCCCTCTTTCTCTCTTTCACTTACTCACCCATTCTTTTCATTATTTTTCATCGACCAGTAACAATTGTTTTTCATAATTGTATTTGGAATTGTAACCCTTTTCAATTTACATTTTTCTTTCTTTCCTTCAGCTTAGTTAACTGTCTATATCTTCTCTATTCTTCCCTCGCACTCATTCATATACACTCATATTATTTTTGTATTTTCATTTTATCAGTTCTTTTTCATCAGTCTTAAATTCTAACCCATTTTCGATTCGCCTTTTCTTTTTTTTCTATTGGGTTAAGTAACTCTCTAAGTCTTCTCTTTTCTCCCTCTCTTTCTTTCTCACACACACTCACTTATTCTTTCTCAATAATATACTTTCTAGCCCTTTATATTCATCTTTTTACTTTCTTTTCTACAGCTTAAGTAAATCTCTAATGCTTGTCTCTTCTTCTCCCTCTGTCTCTCTCAAACACGATCCCACACACTCACGCACTCACTCACACATTCTTCTTATCATTTCTCATCAACCAACACAGATTCTTTTTCATCATTGTACCTGGAATTCTAACCCTTTCCATTTCTCCTTTTTCCTTTCTTCCTTTTCTCCATATTTCCTTTCTTCCTTTCATCTTTGGTTGACTCTCTATTATAATCTATTTTCTCCTCTCTGACTCACACATATATTTTTACACATTTCACTTTCATCACTCAAAATCAATTCCCTTTTAAAGTGTTTGTATTCCTCCTTCATATATATTCCGTCACTCACTCATTCATTCACTCACTAACACATTCCTTACTCATTCCCGTCTCTGCAAGTAGTATTACAACTCTAAATATTCACAGTTTTATCCATTCTTTACGCTTAGTTCACTCTCTCCTTCCTCCTCCTTCTCCTCCCGTCTCACACTCACACCTCATTCATTCATTCACTCACGCATTCTTTATTCATTCCCGTCTCTGTAAGTAGTATTAAAAGTCTAAATAATCATAGTTTTATCCATTCTCTCTGCTTAGTTCACTCTCTCCCTCCATCTTCTTCTCCTCCCCTCTGACACTCACGCCTTGTCTAAACCCTCGCCAGTATCATTGTAATTACAGTCTCATTTTCACTCTATCTATAATTCATCTCCGTCAGTCATGTCACGCTGTACATTGACCTTTTGATTCTCTCTCTCTCTCTCTCTCTCTCTCTCTCTCTCTCTCTCTCTCTCTCTCTCTCTCTCTCTCTCTCTCTCTCTCTCTCTCTCTCTCTCTCTCTCTCTCTCTCTCTCTCTCTCTCTCTCTCTCTCTCTCTCTCTCTCTCTCTCTCTCTCCCGGACTTCAGTTTCTACACATTTTCGTTTTCATATTCGCATTTTTCACATTCTTTCATTATTTTCTATTTAGGTTTTGATATTATTTTATTTTGCTCAGTTAACTAAATAAATCTTTTGTTTTTTTCTACTCCTGTAATTATCGCATTATTTTCCCGTATCATTATATTCATTATTTATCTATTTCCCTAAAGCCAGTTACTAATAGATTTTTTCCATTGTTTTCTTCTGCTTTAAAGTCGCTCAACAAACTCGTATTCTTTATTGTTTTCCTTCAGTCTTTATTTTCCCCCGTGAATTTGAGGCTGGAGTCCATATATATATATTTTTTTTTATCTATATGTGTGAATTTTCATTAATATTTCTTACTCTCTTACACCTACTTCATTTCCTTATTCATTCTGCTATTCACCTACTCATTGTTCTCATTTTCCTTCACTCCCTTACCTTTCCTTTATGTTGTGAATAACCTCTTCTACTTACCTCACAAGTGCTTCTGTTCTCTTTAATTTTACTCATACTATTTCACTCATATTCTTATTCTCATTCCATCAACACAATTAGCCTTAAACTTATCAACACCTTACATTCTTATTTCCTCATTCATTCCTCTATTCACTCACTCATTGTTTTCATTTTCCTTCACTCCCTTTCCTTTCCTTTATGTCGTGAATAACCTCTTCTCCTCACCTCACTCTTGCTTTTCGCTTTAATTTTACTCATACTATTTACTCATACTCATTCCATCAGCACGAGTGGCCTAAACTACCAACACCTTACCGAAATTGACCTCTCTTTTGGCCGCTCATTACTTTTGTCTTTGTGGGAACAGCGATTAGCGGGCTTTTTTTTTAACACCTTTTTTTGTTGCCCTTGAGCTGTTTCTTTAGATGTAAAAAAATGAACCTAACACTACAGACCACCTCGTACCCTTTACCCATAAGATTCCCGCCCGTACTGGCCTCGCTGTGCCCTGGGGAAGCCATTGTTAAGCCCCGGACAGGTAACTTGAACACCTGTGAAATTTTTAAAGGGGAAATTTGGCCTTATATGGAGGTAACGGGCGGCGAGGAGGACGGCTTAATGCGGGGGAAGTGAGGGTGAAATTGACTTATATAAGGAAGGGAGGAAGGGAGAGGAGAGGGAAGGGAGGGAAGGAGAGGTAACGAGGGAACAGTGGCTCTCTCAGGCTGGTTAAGGAAGGGAGGGAAAAAGGAAGGTGAGAAGAAAAGGTGATTGAGGATAGAGAAGAAATGAGAGAGAGACAGAGAAAGGGAGGTAAGGGAAGGAAAGGGAAGGAAGGAGAGGAAAAGGAAAGAAAAAAAGAAAAAATATGTTAGTAGTAAAGAAAAGAATAGTTGAGTGATAAGACAGAATAAGATAAATAAAGAGTAAAGGTCATTTGGTCTTTATTTGGTCTTAATTTCACGGGTCATTCAGTCAGTTTGAGTGTTAGGAGGTTGGGTATATAAACGTCACTCTCTCTGTCTGTCTGATTGTCTGTCTGTCTGTTTATCTCTCTTTCAACATAGTCATTAAACAGTTGCTCAATCCTTATCTTCCTCCCTCCCTCCTCCTCCTCCTCCTCCTCCTCCTTCTCTTCGTTTCCAAAAGTGTTTCTCTCATACGGAAATGGTACTAAAAGACCCTTCCGGTGACCTCCCTCCCTCCCTCCCTTTCCTCCCTTCCCTCTCTCTCTGAACTCCCTTCCTCTCCTATCCTTCATACCTTCCCTCCCTTCCCTTCCTCCCTTTCCCTCTTCTTTCCTCCTTCCTCCCAACATACCTCCCACTTTTCATCTCTCTCTCTCTCTCTCTCACTCTCTCACTCCCTCTCTCTCTCTCCCTTCCCTCCCTCTCACACCTGCCGAGGGAAGGAAGGTGAGCGGCTGAGGGAGAGGAGGGGAGGAGAAGGAGGAGGAGGAGGGAGGAGTGGAGTGGTTGATTAAATAGAGAATCAATATTGGCGTAACCCGAAACACACACACACACACACACACACACACACACACACAGATAGTAGTAGTAGTAGTAGTAGTAGTAGTAAATATGTTAAAAGTAATAAAGATAATGAAAATAATGTAGTTTGGATGATATTAATACTACC
>NC_066521.1:22946054-22953554 GCF_024679095.1 Eriocheir sinensis | reverse complement strand
TCACTTTGTCATATCTACACGCCAATGCATCTGATATCCAGGCGTTATATAGTTGTAAGTGCTTGTAGTAATTGCTTTCATGACGCAATGCTAACACTCTTTAAACTAAGCTGAAATCCATTTAGCATATGATATCAATACATTTAATATACCCCTCCTCCTCCTCCTCTTTGATAGTATATAGGAGATCAAATACCATCTCGCCGTTTTTTTGTGATTTTGAAAGCTGTTGATTTTTTTATTTAGTATGTGTAAAAAAAAATTAAATATATATAAAGGTCAAATATTTGGTGTAAGAGAAAGGTCACAGCGAAAAGGTCAGTCAGTTTTATTTTTGTTAGTTCTCTCTCTCTCTCTCTCTCTCTCTCTCTCTCTCTCTCTCTCTCGTCCCATTTTTTTTTTTTCTCTACATCAATTCTTTTACTACTAACAGCATCTTCATTTCTCTTTTCTCTCTTTTCTTCTCTTCTCTCTTAAACGCACACACACTCTCCCTCTCTCTCTCTCCTTTCTTCTTAACATCCTCCTCATGCTCCCTCTCTCCTTCCTTCGCCGTCCGTATAAGCAAACACTCATACAATATCAAAGAGATTCCCTGGCGCACTCTTTTTCCGAGCTCGCACAAAGGGTTCCATTCCATAAAGCCAGAACGAAGCAGCTCTTACTATATTTGCATCGTGCCGACCCTTTTCCTGACGTCTATGTAGCGCGCCGTAACCCTGTAATGCCCCGCTGATACACGTTACAAGGGAGATGAAAGGGATGAGAAAGCAAGGAGGGAAGGAAGGTACAGCAGAGTGATAGAACTAGCGGGGAATGAGTGGATGGCCGGCGCCGCTTCACGAGATATCTAAGGAGAGACAGACAGACGGAGAGTGAGAGAGCAAGAAACACACAAAGAAGAGGGAGTGGTAAGGAGGAGAATGCTTTGGTAGAACGAGACATGGAGAAGCAGAACATAGGAAAACTAACATAGGAAACATAATATACAGACAGAGAGTGAGAGAGCAAGAAGCAGACAAAGAGAGGAGTGGTAAGGAGGAGAATGCTTTGGTAGGACGAGACATAGAGAAGCAGAGCATTAGAAAACTAATATAGGTAAACAGAATATAAAAAGAGGGACAGACAGAGAGAGAGAAGCAGACAAAGAGAGGAATGGTAAGGAGGAGAATGCTTTGGTAGAACGATACACAGAAAAACAGAACAGCTAAACTACCCCATGGCGCTACGACACAGAATACACAGAATAAACAGAGAGACGGAGAAAGCAAGAACACAAAGAAGAAATGAGAGGGAAATGCTTGACATGACACGGATACACACACACAGAGAGTTAGGACACGTGTAGAACAGGTACCGCACACTCACCCGAGACTCCCCACAGCAACAGAGAAAGGAGACGAAAGAGAAAGCAAGGACCGTACAAAGAGACATAGCGGAGAAAAAATACACAATAGGCAGAACAATGGAATATAATTGCAAAATAAAACACGTGTAGAACAGGTACCGCAATCTAACCCGAGACTCCCCACAGTAACAGAGAAAGGAGACGAAAGGAGAAAGCAAGAACCGTACAAAGAGAAATAGCGGAGAAAAATACACAATAGGCAGAGCAATGGAATATAATAGCAAAGGAAAACAGAGAAAGATAGAACAAGCGAAGAATATACTACACTAACTAAACTAAGAAAGAAAGCAAGCAAGAGCAACATAAAGAGGAATAACCAGGAAACTACTTGCCATATCACGAAGACACCGAGACACAGACAGGTAGAACACGCATACATTATCCCCTGGCACTTCACACAGTATTTCTAGAGAGAGAGAGAAGGAAATAACAGGACAGAGAGTGATGGTTCAGCAAGCTCAGCACACTATCCCAAGGTGCTTTTTGCTCTCTCTCTCACTCTCTCTCCCTCCTTTCCTCCTTGCCTGCCCGTGTGGTGTGACTGCCTCAAACTTTAGTAAGCTGCCTCCCCAACTTTTAATAATATAACAAAAAACTTAATCTCTGAAAACTCATACAAGCTTCGGAGAGAGAGGGAGAGGGTGAGAGAGAGGCAAGAATGGAAAAGCATGCAAGTTTTTTTTTTTTCTTTTGCTTAATCGTTCTTTTACATTTGAAAATACTACAACACAATAGCAATGAAAAATTAGCTGTAAGAAAATAACAAGAAACAGACGAAGAAGTAGAAATATATACAGAGAGATTCACTTTCTTCCGCACTTCTTATATTTTCTTTATTTTTTGCCTTACTACAACACAACAGCATTGAAAACTAGCTATACCAAAATAACAAGAAACAGACGATGAAGTAGAAATATATACAAAGAGAGATTCATTTTATACCGCACTTCTTATATTTTTCTTCCCTTTTTTGCCTTACATTAATTTTGAAACCACTCGGACTCTATAGCACTATTAAAAAAATACCCTAGCTATACAAAGAAATGAAACCAGACGAAAAAATAGCAATATATACCAACAGAGATTAACTTTTCACCACACTTTTCGTCGTCTAAAAAACTCTCTCTCTATATTTTTTTTTATTACCAAGGGAGTATGACGCGTGACCTCAGTGCTCATCTCCGTAGCTAAATCCCAGTAAATTCTACGGCTCAGTATCATAAAGAAAATCAACACCAGATGATTTATAGTATTTCCAAGTTCTCCCTTCCTTTCAAATATGTAAGTTTTGAATTGCTAAAAAGAAATCCACGGTAGAGTATCATAAAATTCAAATAACAGACGATCTACGGTATTTCCAAGCTCTCCCTTCCTCTCAAATATCTAAGTTCTAAATAGCTAAAAAGAAATCTACGGTACAGTATCATAAAATTCAAATAACAGATGATTTATAGTATTTCCAAGTTCTTCTTTCCTCTCAAATATGTAAGTTCTGAATAGCTAAAAAGAAATCCACGGTAGAGTATCATAAAATTCAAATAACAGACGCTTTCAAATATCTAAGTTCTAAAAGTATCATAAAATTCAAATAACAGACGATCTACGGTATTTCCAAGCTCTCTCCATTACTCTCATATATGTAAGTTCTGAATAGCTAAAATGAAATCCACGGTAAAGTATCATAAAATTCAAATAACAGACGATCTACGGTATTTCCAAGCTCTCTCCATTACTCTCAAATATCTAAGTTCTAAATAGCTAAAAAGAAATTCACGGTACAGTATCATAAAATTCAAATAACAGACGATCTACGGTATTTCCAAGCTCTCCCTTACTAATAAAATACAAGTTCTGAATAGCTAAGTAAAAAAAACACGGCATAGTATCACATAATTTCAATACCAGAAGATCTACAGTATTTCCAAGCTCCCTCCCTTACTAAGCAAATATATACCTTCTGAATCGCTAACAAACAAAAACATAACAAAACCAGTAACAACAACTTCTATATAACACGATCTATAGTGCTCCCAACTCTCCCTTGCTAAACAAATCTATAAGTTCTGAATACCTAAAAAACACAGCAACAGAAACTTCTGAACTCATTCATATCAACGTTAAATTCCATATACTTCACCACCTCCAATCACATTTTTACATGGCATAATTTCGCTCCACTCATACACGCGTCAAATTAATATGTTGGTGCCAGCCATTAACCCGAATAAGTGGTTCACAGAAAGCCCGTATAGAGGGAGCGGGACCTGGCTGACTGACTGATATTACTGGAACTGCTCTAACGGGAACGGTCGAGGAAGGGAGGGAAAGAGAGGAAGAGAGAGGAGGGGACAGGAAGAGAGAGGAAGGAAGGGAGAGAGAGAGAGAGAGAGAGAGAGAGAGAGAGAGAGAGAGAGAGAGAGAGAGAGAGAGAGAGAGAGAGAGAGAGAGAGAGAGAGAGAGAGAGAGAGAGAGAGAGAGAGAGAGAGAGAGAGAAGGAAATGAAGGGAGAGGAAGGGAAAGGGAGAGAGAGGAGAGGAGAGGAAGGGAAGTAGAGAGAGAGGAAGGGGGAGAGAAGGAGAGGAAGGGAGAGGAAAGGAGAAGGAGAGAGAGGAAGGGAGAGGAAGGGAGAGAGATAGAGCGTGTAACATTGGCAATTGACGTAGAAATGTAGGGAAAAGTATACAAGTCTTTTTTCAACATACGAGGACATCCAAAGCCCATATTCTCAACATTTCAGGGCTTACACACACACACATTTGACAAGGCTTACGAAGAGGTTGTTAAGGGTATTTCCATGGGTGGTTTTATGAGCCTGGTGATAGTTTGATAAGTCTTCTGCACCGTGAATGTGAAAAGCAACCCACGAGAACCCGATTAACCTACTTCGTGGCCTTTGGAAATAGTCGTTATGATAGCCGATAGCGATGGAGAACTCGTACCAAGGTTTTCAAACAGCACAACGAACCGAAACCGTCTGACTTCGCATTGCCAGACGATATATAGAGCAGCGAATCACAGACATGTTGAAGTTATGCATCGAGTTCACATATACAACGAAGTTCAGTACTGTGATTTTTTTCGTTGCCGCAGTAAGGACGGTAATGCAACCACGAGCAAATATATACAACAAAGGACGTGAGCGACATCGATTACGTCATTGTATTGTGGATCGTTTGCGGTTTGTAAGCTATTTATTGTGTTTTCTTGAAGCATAGAATCAACGTTATGGGTTTTAAGGATAATATTTTTGACGGTACTAAAATAATGATAAGAAAATGTATATAGGAAGGAATTTTATAAGAGAGAGAGAGAGAGAGAGAGAGAGAGAGAGAGAGAGAGAGAGAGAGAGAGAGAGAGAGAGAGAGAGAGAGAGAGCACTAAATAAAACAATGACCACTAGAAAACAAATAGACAAACAAGAGAGAAAGCAAAGAAAAGAGAGAGAGGTTGACAAATTAGAGAAAGAAAGAAAGAAAGAAAGAAAGAAAGAAATAGGATAACAGTAATAGAACAAAATCAATAGACAAATTTATGAGATAAAGAATAGAGCAAGAGAAGAAAAGGAAAGAAAAAAAGAGAAAAAGAAAGAGAGAAAGGAAGGAAAGAAAGAAAGAAAGGAAGAAAGAAAAAAGAAAAGGAAGGAATCAAAGAAAGAGAAAACGAAGGAAAGAAGACAAAGAAAAAAGAAAAAAAGAAAAAAAGAGAAATAAAGAAAACACATTCTTCAAAGAACTACAAAAAAAAAACGAAGAAAAAGAAAAAACAAACAAAAGAAAGAAAGAAAGAGAGAAACATATATAATAAACACCACATGCAAGAGAGAGAGAGAGAGAGAGAGAGAGAGAGAGAGAGAGAGAGAGAGAGAGAGAGAGAGAGAGAGAGAGAGAGAGAGAGAGAGAGAGAGAGAGAGAGAGAGAGAGAGAAAGGCCTAATTCTCCTCCATTGTTATTTCGCTTGGTTGCTCGGCGTTGCGTGACTCAAGACCTCCGTGGTGATGAGCAAATGGTGGTGGTGGTGATGACGGAGTGGTGATGATAGTGGTGGTGGTGATGACAGTGATGGTGGTGGTTGTGGTGGTATGATAGTAAAGGTCATGATGATGAAAGAGAAGAACAACAAAGATAGATGTAACAAAAAAAAGGAAGGGAAGGCGTAGTAAAGGAAGAAAGAAGAAGAAGAAGACAAGAAATACTAAAACAAGGAGAAGAAAGGGAAGCAAAAAGAGCGTAGGAAAAATAAGAAGAAGAAAACTAACACTGCCAGAAAGAATAATATAATTCTTTGACGCAAATTCGTTGTGAAAAAGGAAGAAGAAAGAGAAGAAAAAGAAGAAGAAGAAGAAGAAGAAGAAGAAGAAGAAGAAGAAGAAGAAGAAGAAGAAGAAGAAGAGGAAAATAACAACAAATAATAAAAACAAGACTATAACAAAAATAAAAAGGAAGAGGAACAGAAGAAAATAAGAAGAAAAAGTTGAAGAAAAAGAAAATTTACCAGAACGCCTAAAACAAAAAATAAACAAGAAATAAATACAAAAAACAACAACATTAAAACACATTGAACAAACTATACCACAAACAACCCCCATCACAAATTCACAAAGAAAAACACACACACAACCTCACAATTCATAAGCAAATCACAAACTCAAACATCAATACAAAGACAAACTCTTTAACAACACCTAGCAACACATTACAATACTCAGAAACACCTCACTAACTAACTACATAAATAAAAGAAAATTCAAACACATGCTCCCCCTTTGGCTTCCCGCAACACACTGACTGCCAACTTACATGCATACATTTTTTAGAGGCAGCGGAAAGGCTCTTAAAACGCTTGAGTGCCCTCCGTGAAACAGCCGCCGAAGAAATCCCAATAATCTGGCTTCCCTTGATGTGCTAGCGATAAGGCGAGGCTCTGATCATGTGCTTCAGTGACTCAATAATAGATTTGCGTTAAGGGAGAGAGAGCAGAGAGAGGAAGAGAAAGAGAGAGAGGATACTGGCTTGTTATAATGCTAATGGGATGTGCTTGAAGGAATTAGTGGTCTTGCGGTAGTGGTTTACGGTGAGTTAATAACAGATTTACGAAAGACTGAAGAGAGAGAGAGAGAGAGAGAGAGGGAGAGAGAGGAAAGCGTTTGAATCTACAGTCGTAAAGCGAAGAGATTGAATTCATTGTAGGTTTTGGTAGAGTAAAGAGATTAGAAACGTTAATATACATATCTAGCTTGTCTCGATGCTAAAGTGAGGGAGTTAATAGATTTGTGGTCGGGTAAGAGAGAGGACACTGGTTGATAGTACAGTGTTAACTCAGTGCTGGAGGTTGTTATAAATAGTTTTGCTTAAGGGAAAGAAAGAAAATAAGACAGTAAACATATCGGCCTAATCTTGAAGCTATAGTGAGTGAAATAGTAATTGATTTTGAAGTAGTATGATATAGCCTTTTGAAACAGCATGATATAGCCTTTTGAAACAGCATGATACAGCCTTTTGAAACAGCATGATACAGCCTTTTGAAACAGCATGATACAGCCTTTTGAAACAGCATGATACAGCCTTTTGAACTAGCATGATACAGCCTTTTGAAATAGCATGATACAGCCTTTTGAAATAGCATGATACAGCCTTTTGAAACAGCATGATACAGCCTTTTGAAACAGCATGATACAGCCTTTTGAATGAGCATGATACAGCCTTTTGAATGAGCATGATGTTGCCTTTTGAAATAGTATGATACAGCCTTTTGAAACAGCATGATACAGCCTTTTGAAACAGCATGATACAGCCTTTTGAAACAGCATGATACAGCCTTTTGAAACAGCATGATACAGCCTTTTGAATGAGCATGATACAGCCTTTTGAATGAGCATGATGTTGCCTTTTGAAATAGTATGATACAGCCTTTTAAACAGCATGATGTAGCCTTTTGAATGAGCATGATACAGCCTTTTGAACTAGCATGATATAGCCTTTTGTGATGGTATGACAGTTCTATTGAAGACGACATAAACACCGTCACCAAAGAGCACTTATCGAAACGTCAAATTGATATACCATGAATGCGATATAAGATCCGTGATGAATACG
>NC_066521.1:22923554-22938554 GCF_024679095.1 Eriocheir sinensis | reverse complement strand
CTCTCTCTCTCTCTCTCTCTCTCTCTCTGGCTGTCAAATCCTTCCTTGACTTGACTTCACGGCTTCGTCATTGTGAATAGTGGATGAGCGACAGTCAATACACACACACACACACACACACACACACACACACACACACACACACACACTCACACACACACACACACACACACGGGCACCTGTCACCACAACACCCACTGCCGTCTTTTTTCTTCTTTCTTTCGCGTTTATGTTTCAAGTAGTGGCCATTCTTTCTCTCTTGCTCTCTCTTTTTTCTTTCTTTCTTTTTGGGGGACTTGTTTATGCGTTTGTTTGTTTGTTTTCCCTTTTACGATCACTGTATTTTGTTATTCCTTTTTTTATTGTCCTTTTTTTTAGGTGTTCTGTCAAGGGTATTTTATTTTTATTTTTCCTGTATTAATTTTACGTTTTTTTTTCTCTCTGTTAAAACTTCACCGTTAACTTTTTTTCTCTTCACCGTCAAAATGTATTAACGTTCAAAGTCGTAACTATTTCTTCTTCTTTATTTTTCTAAGCTGCTCAATCTTCAATCATATACTAATAATGCTTTTTTGCCCTTTTTTCACTTATAAGCTCAAAATCACCCCAATACAGCCACCACTTAGGTCTAAAACGTCACTTTCTATAACTAATTTCCTTTGGTATCGAGTTTAAGTTAACCAGTCACTTTATTTCTCAGCTTCCTCTTCTTCTGCTCTTTCTAATTGGTATCTAGTTTTAATTCAATCCGTCACTTGCTCTCAGTTTCCTCTACGTCATTTTATTCACTTACTTCTTCACTCGTCTTCGTGGGAACTGATTTACGGAAGAGACGTTCAGTTACAGCGATATCAGCACAGCAAGTCACGATATAGAGTAACTAACGAACATGGCAAGAGTCCACGTACACACACACACACACCTCCAGTAGCAGCGGCCTTCCTTCCTTCCCTTCTCTCCTCTCCTGTTCCTCACTGATTACATTTCACGTCAGGTGCCTCAAGACTCCCTTCACGCTCTCCCTCACACCTCACCTGCGGCATACATTTCACACGGTACAGCAGAATCCGTGATGTTCAGAGTCTTACCAATCCACACGACGCACGGCTGGACTGTCCCCGCAAGTTTTTACAACGTTTTCCGCTCCCTACGTACGTTATCCAGGCACACGGAGGCTACGAGGCACACTGCGAGAGCCGGAGCGACGCGTGTTGATTCCCTACGAGCGTTGCATCGCCACCTCTGACCGAGTGAGAGGGAGGACACCGCGCTAACCTGCATGTCCAACCTGATACCTCAACCGCCCCACCCACCTTCTCCCTCCTCTACCTCGATCTAACATTTTCCGCCCACATCCAGCGCTCCCCATGCCACCCAAACCCTTATTATCCCCTCTAGTGGCTATAGAAGTGTGTTTAGAGGGTGTGTAAGGGTGGTATATACGTTTTTTCACCATAGGAAGAAGGTGCCGGGGATGTGACACTCTCTGGCAACTTCCCCGGCCAAGGTGCGAGTCAGAACCGTGCGTGCGCAGTCTCGCTCTCTCCCTATCCTGTCACTAGTCTTTCAGCTCGCCTACACAACTGCATGGCTCCTCTCTCTCTCTCTCTCTCTCTCTCTCTCTCTCTGATGTAGGTGAAGGATTAAAGCCATCATCTGAATCTCTCTTTTTCGTAGTCTGTGAATTATTTTTTTTTAGTTAAGAAGTCATTATTGTATTCCTGTTCTGTCCCGTGAGAGTTACTTCATAATACAGTTTTTTTCGCCTTTTTTCTCCCTTCTAATCTTCTATGTTAATCTACACGGCACTCTGAGTCTTCTAAAACGTCTATATTTTTCTCTGATTCTCCTTTACCGTCTAATCTCTTTCCCTCGTTACTGAGCAAGCGAATCGGATCCCTCCTAGCCTTGACTACAGCGGATTAAATCATCTCCCGCGTCCTCATATCGTTCACGTTCCTCCACACCTCATTACACGTTCATCAAGGTATTTTAGACGTTCCCAAGTGCTCTCCGTCGTATTGAAACCTCATATGATTGCCCTGGCAGACTATAATAATCCCGGAATCTTCATTATCGTCATTAATATCGTTTTTTTGGTTGGATGAATGACTCACTTCGCTAAGGGGCATAGACGCATTAATACAGAGCTGCTCCCTGCTCATGACTGTGTTTGACGTGGTTTACCGTACATGCTGGCAAGGCTGCAGTCTTTTCTCTTACTGTTGCGATTATCTAAGAGTTCTTTTACACCTGATTATACGTTCCTCAAGGTATTTTAGGCGTTCCCGAATGCTCTCTCTCTCTTATAGCAAGCTCATATGCACGCCTTGTAAGTCTGTATTACGCCCAGAGTCTTCGTTTTTGACATTAATGTTTTCTCGTAACTGACTGACTCGCTCACTCGTTCCTACCACTGACTCGCCAATAGAGGGCACGTTCAGGCCTGCACAAACACATACACGCCTGCACGCCCTCCCACGCCCACGCACGTCACCCTCACGCCTCCAGTCAGTTAGTTAGTCAGTCCCTTAAATGATCTCCTTGCACTGAATACACACACGTTAATCTGTACCAGAAATTTCTCACCCCTAAGAAATACCTCGAGTGGAATTGAATCTCTTACTAAATTCCTTGAACACACGCACACACGCATTAGTAGTGTGCATAAGAGCCAGAAAAGGTTATCACTGCACTTACAAACACACACACACACACACACACACACACACACACACACACACACACACACACACACATACACCAGCAGAGGCACATACATACAAACACACTCTCTCTCTCTCTCTCTCTCTCTCTCTCTCTCTCTCTCTCTCTCTCTCTCTCTCTCTCTCTCTCTCTCTCTCAATCTCTACCTCCTAATCTCCTTACAGACCCACACTTATGCCTTGTAACGCCCGCAAAAAACAAGTCCCCGCGAAATGAGTTACACGCACCGTCAGGAAGTCTCTCACGCAAAACATGCATTAGAAGATAAAATTCCTGAGCCTGTCGAGAGAAAGGGAAGGAGAGGGTAGAGCTTGAACCTGAACTTGATATGTGAGTAACTGTTATCATCAATATTATTATCCTCCTCTTCCTCCTCCTTCTCCTCGTCAATATTATTATCATTACAAATAAATATAGGCCTTTCCTAACGTTTTCTATCCAGTTCTTTGGCTGATGTTAGTGTGTTTCATTTAGACACACACACACACACACACACACACACACGTACACATACATAAAAGAGTACGATAATGAAGTGTAAAACCAACAACACACACACACACACACACACACACACACACACACACACACACACACACACACACACACACACACAGTTGGGGACATTTCTTGAGTTTGTTTCTTGCTAATTAAACATTTTGCCAACACGTGTGTCAACAGAGAGAGAGAGAGAGAGAGAGAGAGAGAGAGAGAGAGAGAGAGAGAGAGAGAGAGAGAGAGAGAGAGAGAGATTTTCAGTCCCCTCTCCATTCATCCATTCATCCAGTCATCCAGTTTTTTTTTCAGTCATCCATTTATCTAGTTTTTTTCAGTTATCCAGTCATCCAGTTTTTTTTTAGTCATCCAGTCATCCATTTTTTTTTAGTCATCCAGTCATCCAGTTTTTTTTCAGTCATCCAGTCATCCAGTTTTTTTTAGTCATCCAGTCATCCAGTTTTTTTTCAGTCATCCAGTCATCCAGTTTTTTTTCAGTCATCCAGTCATCCAGTTTTTTTTAGTCATCCAGTCATCCAGTTTTTTTTCAGTCATCCAGTCATCCAGTTTTTTTTCAGTCATCCAGTCATCCAGTTTTTTTTCAGTCATCCAGTCATCCAGTTTTTTTTCAGTCATCCAGTCATCCATTTTTTCGGTCATTCATTCATCCAGTCATCCAGTTTTTTTTAGTCCTCCAGTCATCCAGTTTTTTCATTAATCCAGTCATCCATTTTTTCGGTCATTCATTCATCCAGTCATCCAGTTTTTTTTAGTCATCCAGTCATCCAGTTTTTTTTCAGTCATCCAGTCATCCATTTTTTCGGTCATTCATTCATCCAGTCATCCAGTTTTTTTTAGTCATCCAGTCATCCAGTTTTTTTTCAGTCATCCAGTCATCCATTTTTTCGGTCATTCATTCATCCAGTCATCCAGTTTTTTTCAGTCATCCATAAATCCAGTTTTTTTCAGTCATCCAGTTTTTTGTCAGTCATCCAATCATCCAGTTTTTCTGGTCATCCAGTCATCCAATCACCCATTCATCCAGTCATCCATAACCAGCCCTCTTTTTTCATCTCTCCCCCCTTCATCCACCAATCATCCGCATCCCTATAGTCATCCACACTCTCTCTCTCTCTCTCTCTCTCTCTCTCTCTCTCTCTCTCTCTCTCTCTCTCTCTCTCTCTCTCTCTCTCTCTCTCTCTCTCTCTCTCTCTCTCTATCTATCTATCTCTATCTCTATCTCTCTCTCTCTCTCCCTCGGTCGCCCTGTCGCTCGTGTTGGCGTGACATTGCAAACGCCGGCCGGGTCTAAAAATGCGCCAATTATAATGCAATAATGATCGGCGGGCGGACAGATCTGCATGAAATGAAATGTTTCCTATTAATTAGTGCATGGCGTTAATATTGCATGGCTTGGACAACACTAGAGGGGGGAGGAGGAGGGGGAAAAGGGGGGATGGAGGGAGAGGGAAAGAGAGGGGGCAGAGGGAATGGAAGTGAGATAGAGAATGAGAAAGAGAGTTAGAGATAGGGAGCGAGATAAGAGAATGGGGGAGAGAGAGAGAGAGAGAGAGAGAGAGAGAGAGATGGGGAGGTGAGAGAGACGAGAGAGGTTACCCACGTCTCTAGAGAAACACTATTTACTGTTAACACACTCTCTCTCTCTCTCTCTCTCTCTCTCTCTCTCTCTCTCTCTCTCTCTCTCTCTCTCTCTCTCTCTCTCTCTCTCTCTCTCGAGTGATACATGTGTTCAAACTGTTGCAAATTTGATAGTCTGTGTGCTACTAACATTCCATATATATATATATATATATATATATATATATATATATATATATATATATATATATATATATATATATATATATATATATATATATATATATATATATATATATATATAGATATATAAACTCTTTTTTCCTCGGCCGCTCCCTTGACATCAATTCTCCTCACACAAACGCTTTCGCCTCTCACATCAACAATTTCCAAAGGTCAAAAGGGAGATTAGTCGAGCTCTTATGGGTTGTACACTAAATTCATGGTACAGAAGAAGGGTCAGACTACCACCTGGGCCATAAAACTACCAACGGAAATGCTCACAGCTCCTATGACAGCCTTGCCAAATATGTGTGCTCTTGGGCCCCGAAACACTCAATCAGACTCCAGGCTCTCTCTATGAACGACTTTTACGGGTTATGATATCTACGTAACAAGCACCAGACTTAACCTGCTCTCCCTGCCAGTAATAGTATGACGGATGAATGGAATGAGAAAGTTAATTGGGAATTCAGTATGTATATGTGGAATTCAACGACGAATGCTGCCTTTGGTGTTTGACATGATAATGAAGGGGTATCTCTCTCTCTTATAATTGCTGCTATTGGTTAAGTGAAGTATTGGGAATTTAACGAAAGCGAAGACTAATTTAAAAGCATTCATTAGTGATTTCGAGTTAGTAATGAGTCGCATCTCTTAATACGGTTGACATTGATAATTATTGAAGTATGTTGAATGCGTACAATGATTTTAGAAGCTATCATTAGTGTTTTTGTGTTGATAATGAGTTACATCTCTTTGTGAAGTTGAAATTTGTCAGAGAATTAAGTTGGGAAGGGAGCATGGATTTGAGGAAAGAGGAGAGGAGAGGAGGAAAGAGAGAGAGAGGAGACAAAGGGACAGGAAGGGAGAGGAGTGAGAGAAGATATGAAGGAGAGAGAGAATGAGAGAAGAGAGAGAGAATTGGAGAAGTGAGAGAATGGTGGGAGAGATATAATAGAGAAGGAGAGAGAGAAATGGAGGAGAGAAGAGAGACGATTGGAGGAGAAAGAAGAAGAGAATAAAAAAAAATGGAAGGAAAGGAAGGGACAGAGAAGGAGTAGAGAGAAAGAAGTCGAAAAATAAGATAAATAAATCAGAAAAAAAGAGGAGAAGAGGAAAGAGGAGGGGATAGGAGGAAAGAGAGAGAGGAGGAGATAAAAGGAATGGAAAGGAGGGGAGAGAGAGAAGATATGAAGGGGAGAGAGAATGAGAGAAGAGAGAGAATATGAGGAGAAAGAATAGGGAAGGAGAGAGAGAAATGGAGGAGAGAAGAGACGATTGGAAGAGAAAGAAGAAGAGAATAGAGAAAAAAATATAAGGAGAGGAAGGGAAAGAGAAATAATAGAGAGAAAGAAGTCGAAAAACAAGAGAAATAAATCAGAAATAAAAGAAAGGAAGATATGAAACAGAAAACAATGAGAAAATAATAAAATAAAAAATCCCCACAAATACAAGCCATCATTAGCCTTTTTGAATTACTAATGAGCGCCATCTCTTAATAAGCTTGATCTTGCAACAGAGCCAATTGTCCCTCACCAGGTCACGAAGGCGAATCAATACACCTGGACTAACTAACAACACAAATAATTGAGGCTGCACCTAGTCAGTACGAAATAGGTCACAGGGTCATTAGGGAAGGTGAGAGGGAGAGGGAAGAAGGGGAGAGGGGGAGAGCGATATATCTTGACCCTAACAATTAAGAAAGGTGATTTAGAAAGGTGATTAGGAAAGGTAAATTAGGTCATTCGTCTGCTTGCAATAATTACCTAGAATCAATCAATTGGTCTACTCAGGTGAACTATTATGTATGAATGAGTGTAATTATTTGTATATATATAATTAGTGACTCCCTTAATGATCGTGTTACATAGAACTATATAGAAAAGTGGGGTAGCTTTTTCTATGCCTAGTTCTATGTCTTTAAAATTGGTTCATGGTTGATATTTTTTTGTTTTTTTTATTAATCATTTTTATTATCTCTGTATATTTTTTGTCTTTTTTCCTCTCTTTTTCTTCCATGTCCTCATTCTGTTGCTTCAAATTTAGTTCATGGTTGATATTTGTTGTTTTTTTTCGTTTTTTTTCATATTTTTTACTATTTTTTTTATTTTTATTGGTGTGAGTTATTTTTCCTCTCCGTGTCTTACTTCCATTTCCCTTTCCTTGTTTTTTCCCCTCGGCCACTATTCGCTTTTTTCTCTTTTTTTGGCATTGTTGTGTCCATAAGGCTTCACTTTTTTCAAGTTTCATCTTTTTCTCTCTCTTTCTTTACCTATCTATCTATCTATCTATCTATCTATCTATCTATCTATCTATCTATCTATCTACGTTTCTATTTCTTTGTATGTGTGTGTTACTCTTTCAGCTTCTAGGCTCATATAACTACCCCTGGAAACGCTAACACACCCTCTACTAAAGCCTTATCAAATGTGCGTAAGTAAGCTCCGAAATGCTTGAGAAAATTATCGGTATTCTCAGACGCCTCCACCCCTTGCATTAATTATTTCCAAAGGCCAAAAAGAGATCAATTGGGTTCTAATGAGTGGTTTTCTTAAGTTCACGGTACAGAAGAAAAGTCAAACTACCACCAGGGCCATAAAACTACCCCTGGAAATGCCCACAACACCTACGAAACCTTATCAAAATATGTGTACTTAGGCTCCGAAATGATTAAGAATATGACCCTATTTTTCCACCTCTCATATCAAACATTTCCAAAGTACGAAAAGGAGATCTATCGGGCTCTAATGAGTGTTACTTTAAAGCTCATGTACAGAATAAAAATCATACTATCACCAGGGCCATAAAACTACCCCTGGAAATGCCCACAACACCTACGAAAGCCTTGTCAAAATATATGTTTAAGAGTATGACCACATGAGCGCTCAGCAACACCACGGGCCCGGTCGCTTCAGCCTCAGAAACTTCCGTGCGCCTAGCTCATTTTTTCTCCCTCAGCTGAAATTCACTTTAATCGAATGGAAGTATTTGTTCCCTGGAGGCGTGATAATTCCCGCCATCCATCTCCATTGCTCTGAGGGAAGGAGGAGAAGGAGGAGGAGGAGGAGGAGAGAGAGGGAGACTGGGAAGGAGCGAGGAGGGAAGAAGTGGAGCTTGGAATATGAGAAAAAAAAAGTCTGGCGTGAGAGAGAGAGAGAGAGAGAGAGAGAGAGAGAGAGAGAGAGAGAGAGAGAGAGAGAGAGAGAGAGAGAGAGAGAATGTGATTGCACGCCAGGCAGAAACCAGAACAAACACACTCTTCCCCAGACTCAAACACTCGAGAGAGAGAGAGAGAGAGAGAGAGAGAGAGAGAGAGAGAGAGAGAGAGAGAGAGAGAGAGAGAGAGAGAGAGAGAGAGAGAGAGAGAGAGAGAGGTCATTATATACATCTTTCCCTCACTAACTCTCACAAACACTAAATCTAGCTCTAACAAAAGCTATTCGAATGTCTTATTAATATCACCCTAACTCTACACACACACACACACACACACACACACACACATATAGATTCTCGCGTCAAGACATCTACGTATTGAAGAGACCACAAGATCACACATTTGACAAGGCTTTCGTAGGAGTTTGGTGCATTTCCAGAGGTAGTTTCATGACCCTAGTAGTAGTCTGACCCCTCATCTATACCCTGAACTTGACAACCCGGCCGTGAGAACCCGATTGATCTCCTTTTTGGCCTTTGGAAATAGCTAATGTGAGAGACGGAAGGAAGGAAGCCTCTGAGAACACCAACCCTGACAAGCTAGCCGCGAATCCAAGCACCTCGTTATCTGCTCTCTCCGTCTCGTGTTAAAAATTTGATCCCGACACGCGTAAGCTCTGTTAGCCAGCCTCTCTGTTGATGATGATTGTGAGCAGTGGCATACGGTATGGAAAGTACATTATCTTCATTGTAATTCATAGTTAGAGAGCGTATGTTAGCGGCAGAAAGTGAAGTTTAGATAAGGAAAGTCAGTCACGTCTCGCTAAATTGGTAAGCTACATGGAAAACGATATATTTAAGGTCTGTTAGGCAGCCTCTCTATAATATACGGTAAAGAAAGTGCATTATCTTCATCGTATGTCATAGTTAGAGCGCGTAAGTTAGCAGGAGGAAGCATAGTTTAGAGATAGCAAAGCCACTCTCGCTAAATTGATAAGCTACATGGAAAACGATATATTTAAGGTCTATTAGGCAGCCTCTCTATAATATACGGTAAAGAAAGTTAATTATATTTATCGTACCTTATAGTTAGAGCGCGTAAGTTAGCGGCAAGGAGCATAGTTTAGAGACAGCAAAGTCACGTCTCGCTAAAATTATAACCTGCATAGGAAACGAGGTGTTGGTTGCGTGAGAGAGTTACCAAGGTTACTCTCTCGCTCTCTCTCTCGTCCATCAGAAATATCTCTCAACAATGATGCTTCGTGATTCTGCCTTTCCCAGCTTCAATAAAAAAATACACTTAATATCTGCAATTACACCCCTTCAGAATACACAAAAAGCCCTGTTTACCTAAGTTTGTAATCTGCAAGTCAGGTATTTCGGGCGAGTCAGTCAACAGGGTATACCTTGGTAACACTACGAGGGCAGTAGTCGGCTCATGCTACCACCTGTGACCCCTACCCTTGCCCTCTCGTCTCCTCATTTCTCGTATGGAGAGAGGAGAGATTAGACCGTTTACTTGTGTGCGTGCGTGTGAGGGAGAGAGAGGAAGGGGACTGACCAGACTGCGTTGTGTTCAATTGGTAAGCTTATGTGTGTTTCTATGGGTATTGCTGGGTGTTATATAATGTGTTTGAGGAAAGATTAGATCGTTTGTGTGTTAGATTAGTTAGTGTTGTGTTAGATTGGTATGTGCTGTGCTAGATTAGTAAGTATGAATGTGCATGTATGATGTATTGTTGGGTAATGTTAGGTATTACGTGTGTGTGTGTGTGTGTGTGTGTGTGTGTGTGTGTGTGTGTGTGTGAGGAAACTATTTATAAAGCAACTTTCTCTCTCTCTCTCTCTCTCTCTCTCTCTCTCTCTCTCTCTCTCTCTCTCTCTCTCTCTCTCTCTCTCTCTCTCTCTCTCTCTCTCTCTCTCTCTCTCTCTCTCTCTTAGTCTCTGTCCCATTAGATCAGTTTAACATAATCACACGAGAGAGAGAGAGAGAGAGAGAGAGAGAGAGAGAGAGAGAGAGAGAGAGAGAGAGAGAGAGAGAGAGAGAGAGTGATTGAGGCCTATAACATAATCATTAATTCAATTCTATAAATCCAGCCGCACGAGTACCAATATTTATGAGCTTCAGTCCCGCCAATTATGTTCATCGCTGGATCATTAGGGGGGAGAGAGAGAGAGAGAGAGAGAAGGGGGGGGAGGGGTAGAGGAGAGAGAGTGTGTACAAGCATAGGCAGAAGGAAATAAAGACGAAGGAAGGGATGAGAGAATGAAGATGCTGGTTAACTCTTGCATAAGGAATCTGGACAGCACAGGGATGAAAGAGTGATGCTGATGAACTCTTGCATAAGGGATTAACAGAGATACAAAGGGAGACAGAGACTTAACCCGGTAGCTGCGGGGATCATGTTTCTTAAAGGCCCCTCTAAGCGAATTAATGAGAAAAAATTTACCACTCACGCCAACCATTTCATAATACATACCAACGCATTTGTGATCAATTTATGCATCATCTTTTTTTTGGGGGGGTTATACCATGGCAAAAATTTGGCCCGTTGCTGGTACACGGTAAAGCCACAAATTTGGCCCTTCGCTGCTACCAGGTTAAACACAGACACATAAACTAAGATACATAGAGATACAGATATACAGAGAGAGACACAGAGAGAGAGAAAGAGACACACAGAGATACATAGAGAAAAATACAGAGCAAGAGACACAGTAATAAACGTACATAATGAAATACAGAAGGACAGACAGAGACAGAGACAAGAGATACAGAGAGAGAGAAAGAGCTTGTCACCTTTAGGCCGGCATAATAGTGAAGAGGTTTTTGTCGCTGTTATATATATTTGTGTGTGTGTGTTTGTGTGTGTTTGTGTGGGTCATCATTTTGTGTATATTCGTGTTTGTTTGAACGACCGAAGTCAAAGTTCATTACGACCGACATTCATTTTGGACGCTAAAACGGATACACCACGTCATCCTTGTTGTTGTTGTTGTTGTTGTTGTTGTTGTTGTTGTTGTTGTTGTTGTTGTTGTTGTTGTTGTTGTTTGTGTTGTGCCCTGCGTAAATATTCATTGTGGCGTTTCGTTATATTTATATTTCGTAATGGTGCTGTCGAATGTGAAAGTATGTGTGTGTGTGTGTGTGTGTGTGTGTGTGTGTGTGTGTGTGTGTGTGTGTGTGTGTGTGTGTGTGTGTGTGTGTGTGTGTGTGTGTGTGTGTGTGTGTGTGTGTGTGTGTGTGTGTGTGTATTCCGTTTGCGAGTTGATCTGCTTTTCAATATTTCTCTTAGTTTATTATGTATGTATGTATGTATGTATGTATGTATGTGTTTGTATATGCTTGGCTGTCTAGTATATAGTGTGTTGATCTCTCTCTCTCTCTCTCTCTCTCTCTCTCTCTCTCTCTCTCTCTCACACACACACACACACACACACACATCAACATCAACATCAACATCAACATAATATCGCCATTAGAACGAGTGAAGGATTCTGATGGCAGGCAATTTTTCCAAGTGAGTGTTTGCCTTGATGTGTGTGTATGTGTGTGTGTGTACGTGCGTGTGTGGAGAGAGGGGGAGGGTCAGTTTAAAGAGGTGTTCTGAATCTACACACACACTCACACACTCAAACTACTCAACTGTCATACTTTTTCAACATTTCATCGCCCAGGCATACACATATTTGACAAGGCTTTCCAGGGGTAGTTTTATGACCGTGATGGTGGTAGTCTGACCCTTCCTCTAGCGTGAACCTCAAGACGTACTCACTAGAACCAGATAAATTTCAGTGCCCAGGTACACACATTTGACAAGGCTTTCGTGGGAGTTGTGGGCAGGTTAGGGGCTATTCCTGGGCTAGTTATATGACTCTAGTGGTAGTTTGACCCTTCCTCTGTACAGTGAACCTCAAGAAACATTAAAACCAAATTATTCTCCGTTCCTCCTTTCAAAATCATGGCTGACAACTGACCACAAGCTCCCCCTCATCTATGAATTCTAGGAGGGTAATACGTACTTTTAAACCGTTTTCGACCCCCACCGTCTCCTACACCAATTGTCTATGTAGTAATGTCACTCTATAATGCTTCATATCAACTCGAGCCAAATGAAAACAGCCTTACATAAGATGACAACAAGCTGGGAACTGTCACCTACTCCTAACCCCTTACCTCTAGCATTCTGTCCTCTCCTGCATCCTCCTACTACCTCCTCTACACGTCCTGCTTCTGTTATGATCACATCTGTTTCTTGCAAGGGTCGCCTGTGAGCTTGTATAGGGTAAAACACAGAATAACCGGGTTGTTGTGGTCCGCCATCTTGATTAGACCGCTAGTTTTGTTTACGTCCAGGTCCCTTCCTCTCCCTCCCCCCTCCCCCGGGTCACGTGACAGCCGTTAAGTACTGCCATTAGGTCTCTTCTATTAAATTTGACGATGAACTGTTTTGTATTACCTATGTGGTTTCAAATTCGTGTTCTTTTCATCATAGAGGGCTGGAGTTTAGTGATATGTTATAGTCTGCCTTAAAAATATGTCCCCGAAGGTTCTTGCTCTTGCTCTTGCTGTACAGGTGACGCGTTAGAGAGTAAGGCCTTCATATCGGCACAACCTGTAATTTGTGACAGACGGCACCCGCTATCTACACCCAGAGTTGCCAGGGGTCACATTCTTAACGCCTCTGCGGCCAAGGTAACGTATTTGAATTTCGTATGGGTTTTAAGGGATTTTCACGGGTAGTTTTCGGCCCTGGTAGTAGTGTGATCCTTGTTCTATACCTAACAAGTTTGACAAGGCTTTCGTATGGAGTTTGAAGACATTTCCAGGGCTAGTTTTGTGACCCTGATGGTAGTTTGGTCCTTCTTCTATACCTAACCAATTTGACAAGGGTTTCGTATGGAGTTTGAAGACATTTCCAGGGCTAGTTTTGTGACCCTGATGGTAGTTTGGTCCTTCTTCTATACCTAACCAATTTGACAAGGGTTTCGTATGGAGTTTTAAGGCATTTCCAGGGCTAGTTTTGTGACCCTGATGGTAGTATGGTCCTTCTTCTATACCTAACCAATTTGACAAGGGTTTCGTATGGAGTTTTAAGGCATTTCCAGGGCTAGTTTTGTGACCCTGATGGTAGTTTGGTACTTCTTCTATACCTAACCAATTTGACAAGGGTTTCGTATGGATTTTTAAGGCATTTCCAGGGGTAGTTTTATGGTCCTCCTCCTCCTCCTACTACTACTACTACTACTACTACTACTACTACTACTCTGATCGAAAAACTTTTTATAATCAAGCCGAATAATTCAGTCTTGAAATTCATAACACAAACTGATTTTTTTTTCTTCCTGAACATAAAAGATTTTTGTCGATTGGTTTAAAAAAAAAAGTTTAGTTCCCCCTTTGTGTTTTGGGTTAGGAGAGAGAGAGAGAGAGAGAGAGAGAGAGAGAGAGAGAGAGAGATGAGTGAACAGAGTGAAATATGATAGGAGTACAAAATATATATCTCGGCTTTGGGGGCGGAAAACGAGGAAGAGGAGAAAAATCTGATAAAGGAAAGGAGAGGAAGAAAAGATGAAAGGATGAGACTAAGAGGAAAAAAGAGAGAGAGAGAGAGAGAGAGAGAGAGAGAGAGAGAGAGAGAGAGAGAGAGAGAGAGAGAGAGAGAGAGAGAGAGAGAGAGAGAGAGAGAGAGAGAGAGAGAGAGAGATTTAGTTTTGGGGTATTCCAGCTTCACACATAAGTATAGTCGATATATAAAGTGTGATATTTATTTTTTATATTTAAGTTACTATTAAAAGTGGAGATATAATTTGTCTTTTAAAATATTTGTGAACTTAATGAATTCCTGAGATTTCGAACTCTTTCTCTCTCCTTCTTCCTCTCCCTCTTCCTCTTCCTCCTCTTCCTCTTCTTCTATCTATTATTATAAAGGGTTCTTAAATCAGTCTTCCTTCTTCTCTCCCTCTTTCCAATCTTCCTCCTCCTCCTCCTCCTCCTCCTCCTCCTCCTCCTCGTCTTTCTTCCATCAGTTATCAAGTATTCTAAAATCAGTATATCTTCTACCTCCTCCCTCTTTCATATCCTCCTCCTACCTCCTCTACCCCTCTTCCTCCTCCTCCTCCTCTTGTGCCAGTTATCATGTATTCTAAAATCAGTATATCTTCTTCAGTCTACTCTTCCTCTTTCATATCCTCCTCCTCCTCCTCCTCCTCCTCCCCACTATGTTAATATATCACTCGCTCGGATGCGTTTCCAAGTAAGTAATAACCCTCCTTGAAGCCTCGCCTCGGGTTGACAGTCTTACAAATGACCGAACCTCCCTCGCTGGGCCTCATTGCACGGGTTGCTCGCCTTCTCCTCCCCCGCCTCTGCTTCCTCCTCCTCGTCCGCCGCCGCGCGCTTTGCTCAGACTGAAATAATTTGTTTGGGAAGGTGTTAATAGTCTCCCCTTGTCGTTGGTTACTAGCTTGCTATATTTAAAAGGGTGTTGAATAAGGTTACTATCAATATTCTTACCTACGAGTGTTACTATAATCTTTGCTGCTACTGAAATAATCTGTTCGGGAAGGTGTTAATAGTCTCCCCTCGTCGTTGGTTACTAGCTTGCTATATTTAAAAGAGTGTTGAATAAAGTTACTATCCATATTTTTACCTACGAGAGAGAGAGAGAGAGAGAGAGAGAGAGAGAGAGAGAGAGAGAGAGAGAGAGAGAGAGAGAGAGAGAGAGAGAGAGAGAGAGAGAGAGAGAGAGAGAGAGAGAGAGAGAGAGAGAGAGAGAGATTATGAATTGTAGTCCTATT
>NC_066521.1:22901054-22913554 GCF_024679095.1 Eriocheir sinensis | reverse complement strand
GTCTGTTAGCTAACCCGAGGTCAAATACGGCCACAGGAGGAGGAGGAGGAAGGACAAAATGGCGGAAACACGTCTTCATCTCCTCTGGACCTCCTCTGAGACTCAATAGAACTTCATAGTGCGGGGTGTTGTGTTCCCTCAGAGCAGAGAGTGGGGAGAGAAGGGAAGGGAGGAGGGCCTGGCGACGCGCTGTCTTGCCTGTCCGCCACGCGCCGGGACTGTTCCGTTACCTCGTATTCCAATTCCACGCCCCTCTTTCCTCATGTCCAACGTCCAAATGAAAGAGTTGACCAGAACCTTCACTCTTTCATCCTTTCAGTTGTACACTACACAGCAGCCTCTTCTGAATGGCACATTCCTCTACTCTTTATAAGCGTAGTACTCTGCCGCATATTATTAATTAAACTTTTTGCCCCGTCACGGACTCCTGCCACCCGCACGCCCCCTCCCCTTTTTCTCCTATGTATTATAAAGATAATTGCCGTAAAAAGACCTAAAACTTATCGTCGAGGGATGGAGGAGGAATACGATACTCTTTATAAGCGTAGTACTCTGCGGCATATTCTTAATTAAACTTGTTTGCCCCGTCACGGACTCCTGCCGCCACCCTGCCAGCCGCTCACCACCGCCACCACTGTCCCTGCCCTCCTCTGCCGCGCCCTGTCCCCCTCCCCTCTTTCTCCTATGTATTATAAAGTTAATTGCCGTAAAAAGACCCAAAACTTGTCGTCGAGGGATGGAGGGGGAATACGATATTCTTTCCGGTACTAAACTTTCCACTCAAATAGTATAATAAGGTTTACGAAAGGAGTAGAACACACGCACTTATTTCACGAGTCTTACGGTCAATTCTTAAACATTTCGGAGCCCAAGCACACATATTAGACAAGGCTTTCGTAGGAGTTGTGTGGGGCATTTCCAGGGGTACTTTTTTTTATATACCTAGAAACACATATACGACAAGGCTTTCGTAGGAGTTGTGTGGGGCATTTCCAAGGGTACTTTTTTTTATATACCTGGAAACACATATAAGACAAGGCTTTCGTAGTTGTGTGGGGCATTTCCAGGGGTTGTTTTTTATATACCTAGAAACACACATAGGACAAGGCTTTCATAGGAGTTGTGTGGGGCATTTCCAAGGGTGCTTTTTTTTTATATACCTAGAAACACATACAGGACAAGGCTTTCGTAGGAGTTGTGTGGGGCATTTCCAGAGGTTGTTTTTTATATACCTAGAAACACATATAAGACAAGGCTTTCGTGGGAGTTGTAGGCATTTCCAGGTCTAGTTTTACGACCCTGGTGGTGTTAGTTCGACCCTTCTGTACCATGAACCCAAAGAAACATTCATTAGAACCCGATTTATCTCCTTTTCTGGCCTTTGAAAAGAGTTGATATTTGAGGCGGATGCTTCTGAAAATACCGACTATATATTTTTCGTGTCTCTATCGACAATATTTTCACGGGAGGCAGTAGAGAAGATAAAATAAATCCCTTGCCTCCTCCTCCTCCTCCTCCTCCTCCTCCTCCTCTTCTTTTCCAGTCAAATAGGTGGGAGAATATTATTGGAAAGTACATATTTTACAACGCCTTACAAAATTCATCGCGACATTTACCACCAATAGATTCAACACGTGAGTACTAAAGGGAGAAAATTCGTAAATTGCTCCAGTAAAATAAGTCCTGACAAGTCTATTCTCAAAGGGTATTACACGGGAGAGGGAGAAAAATATCCGAGTACTTATTTTACGCTTCCTTCTTCTACTCCTCTTTGCTGTGATCTTTACGAACGATATTTTGGGTATGTTAGAAGGCCGAGTCGAACCTTTATGGAACGTATAATGAAGGTGTGTGAGAACGTGTGGAGTGTATGGGATGTAATATCGTTCAGTTTGGGTCATGTCAGCGATCGTATTCATGTTCTTAATCAAATTTTCTTTCGTTCTCTCTCTCTCTCTCTCTCTCTCTCTCTCTCTCTCTCTCTCTCTCTCTCTATCTCTCTATCTGGTGTTAGTGTATTTCACGTATTCTAGTAAAAATGAGAGAGAGAGAGAGAGAGAGAGAGAGAGAGAGAGAGAGAGAGAGAGAGAGAGAGAGAGAGAGAGAGAGAGAGAGAGAGAGAGAGAGAGAGAGAGAGATAAACTAGTTATGGACGGAAAAAGACAGCTTAACTTTACACACCCACAAAACTTTTTTTTTTTTTGGTAAACATTAGATTATTTCGAAGGGACACACACACACACACACACACACACACGCACACACACACACACACACACACACACACACACACACACACAGGAATAGAAACAGAGAGAGAGAGAGAGAAAGACGATATAGAAAAGAGGAAAGAGAGAGAGAGAGAGAGAGAGAGAGAGAGAGAGAGAGAGAGAGAGAGAGAGAGAGAAGAGAGAGAGAGAGGAATAGAAAAAAGAGAGAGAGAGAAGAGAAAAGACGATATAGAAAAAGGAGGAAGTAGTAGTAGTAGTAGTAGTAGAGAGAGAGAGAGAGAGAGAGAGAGAGAGAGAGAGAGAGAGAGAGAGAGAGAGAAAGGGAAAGCGAGAAAGAGAGAGTAACAAAGAACAATTAAAAAGTAGAAGTAATAGACCATAATTACATAAAGTGCTATCCTCCTCCTCCTCCTCCTCCTCCTCCTCTTCCTCCTCCTCATCATCAGCCATTTACACTCTGCTACGGGTCAAAGATCTTACCCAATGTTCTCTACCTTTCTTTCTCCCTCTCTTTTTCTTGTTAGTGTTATATGAATCCTGCTGTTTTTAATCATCTCATTCAACTTTAACTCTCATCTAAGGAAGGAGAAAGACTTAGCAGGAAATCGAGTACGAGGGAGAGTAGGAGAGGATGGAAGAAAGGAAGGAACAGGAGGGGAGGGTGTCAGAGGTACAGCTAGAGTTCAAATGAAGTAGGGAAGGGAAGAATAGAAGTTAGTAAGGAAGAAAGGAAAGACTGAAAGAAGGAACGGGAGGGGGAGGGTGTCAGAGGTACAGATAGGTCAAATGAGGTAGCGAAAGAATGGAAAGAAATAAGGAAGGAAGGAAGGAAGGATTGGGGGAAAGGGGAAGGATATAATTAAGGAAAGAGATACAAATGGAGTAGAGAAAAGATTATACGAAGGAAGAGGGGAAAGAAAGATAGAAAGGAAGAAGAGAAAGAAGAAGAAAGTGGCATTTATCTAACTTAAACACCCATTCTTAGAAGCTTGGGTGAGAGATTATTCCATCCCAGTCAACTCTTGCATATTGAAATGGGACATAAAGAAAGAAAAGGGTGAGAGAAATGAAGGAAAGGAAAAAAAGGAGGGTCATTGGGTACCAGATATGTAGAAAAATTGAAAAGATACTAAGGAAACGAAGAAGAGAAGAGTGGATGGAAGCAAGGAAGGGAGGAAGGAGAGGAAGAACATAAGAAAGAGGATGGTAACAGTGCTCGAAAAAGAGAACACTAAAGAAATATGAAAGGAAGGGAGAAAGAAAGAAAGGGATAGAAGGGTCGGTCTGAGGGCGGCGGGAAACGGTCGAAGGGTCGGTCTAAGGGCGGCGGGGTAGGGCGGGCGGGCGAGGCGTTGCAGGAAGCGGCCGTTCGTTGTTCGTAAAGAGTGACTGTGTTTACATTTGTGGCCTCGTCTGTCTTCGTTATTTCCCGCTAAAAGTCAGCTGATGGCTCACACGGCGGCACCGGAAGAGTTACGGCGCGGGGAAGAGGAGGAGGAGGAGGTAAGGAAGAAGAAGGACATGGAAATAAAAAGAGATGATTGCATTGGTATAAACATAAGGAATTGAGATCTAGGATGATATAAAGGAGGAGGAGAAGAAGAGGAAGGAGGAGGAGGAGGAGGAGGAGGACGAAAAATTGAGATAGAAAAATAAATATAGGAGGAAGAAAAGGAATAGGAGAAGAGAAGATACAAAGAAAATAAATTAAAACAAGAGAGAGAGAGAGAGAATTTGAAAAGATGTCCATAAAAGGAATTTCGTCAGCTAGTTTCCTCCTCCTCCTCCTCCTTCTCCTCCTTCTCCTTCTTTTTTTCTGATTTTTCTTTTCAACCTCCCCAATTCCGTCAACCACACCACGGCAACCACTTCTCCTCCTCCTCCTCCTCCTCCTCCTCCTCCTCCTCCTTTGTGCTTTCCGTGAATGCTTGACTAATGAAACTCAGACGCGTCTTGAACGTGTTGAAATCATGACGGGAAGAGCAGGGTCAGGAGGAGGTGGAGGAGGAGGAGGAGGAAGAGGAGGAGGAGGAGGAGGAGATGGAAGAGGAGGAGGAGATGACGGAAGGATGAAGGGCAAGCTTAGGAGGAAGAGGAAGAATGATAGGAGAGAAGAGTTTTAAAATTGGAAGTGGAGGAGGAGGAGGAGGAGGAGGAGGAGAAGGAGGAGGAGAGTAGAAGGAAGAGAGGAAGAGGGCGAAGATGAATTAAAAAAAAAAAAGCTGAAAGGTCAAAGAGTAAGAATGAGGAGAAAGAGGAGGAGGAGGAGGAAGAGGAAGAAGAAGATAATGAAAAAGAGGAGTGAAACCATATATATTGTGAAGGCAAATGAGGAGGAGTAGGAGGAGGAGGAGGAGGAGGAGGAGCAGATAAAGGAAGGAGAGGAGGTGAGGAAGAGGGAAGCCACACACAAATGGGAAGAGAAGGAGGAGGAGGAGGAGTAGGAGGAGGAGAGTAATGGAAGCATAGAGGCGTGTAAGACAAGGGAATTGAGGCGGAAAGCGACCTTAACAACCTCAGATTACGTGTGTGTGTGTGTGTGTGTGTGTGTGTGTGTGTGTGTGTGTGTGTGTGTCGCCCTGTCTGTCTGTCTGTCTGTATGTATGTAGGAACTTTTATTGTATGTGTGTGGGCGTATATATGTGGGTGGGTAAGCGTGAGTGTTTTTTTTGTGTGCGTATGTGCGCGTAAAAATACCTCCATGTCGGCGTGAACGTGTTGCAATCATGTTATGTCTGTGTCCAATATGTGACGTCTGATGGCTTCAAGGGCGGGTATTTAATAGGCTTTCGCAAATGAATGAACTAGTGCTTGTGTGATTGTCTACACACACACACACACACACACACACACACACACACACACACACACACACACACACACACACACACACACACACACACACACACACACACACACACACACACACACACACACACACACACACACACACACACACACACACACACACACACACACACACACACGCTCAGAGGGGTTGAATAAATCTGTTCCGTTCGCAATCCCCATTAGGGACGCCTTTGAGTAATGTAAACGTGGCTGGGTTTGTCCGTAGAGTTTCTCGCGAAGCAGTCTCGGTAGCGCTGTGCCCGTAACATTTCTCTATCTGTAATTTACCGGATAGTTGGTGATATTCTGGTGGAAAGATTGCTGAGAAAACGTTTGCTGATCAATTTGCTGTTGTTAAATGTGACGGTACGTTTCCAGAGACTTTTTGTTGACTAATGACGACGTTTTGAAAGGTATTGTACTATTGTCGCTCGCTTCCGCTTCTCATATCAACTATTTTCAAACGCCGAAAAGGAGATCAATCGGATACTAATGAGTGTTCTTTTAGGTTCATCTACTATTACTACTACAACTCCTACCACCACCACCACCACCTTCACCATAACCGGTGCTGTCAGGGATCAGGCCGCCCCTCACCCCCGCCGCCCGTAGCCCAGCCCGAGACCACCGCTGGGAGCTAATTACCAAGACTGCGAAATAAATAGTCTCGCAGCGCCGCTAACTGTGGAAGGGAGAGAGAGGAGGAGGGAAGGGAAGGAGGAGGAGGAGAAGAGAGGGACGGTAGGAATTAGGGGAGAGAAGGATGGGAAGGAGAGGGGAGAGAAAGGGAAGGGAGAGGTGAAGTTTAGGAATGGAAGGGAAGGAAAGGAGAGAGAGGTAGGGAGAAGAAGGGAAGAGGAAGGGGAAGGGAAGAGGAGGAAGGGAAAGAAGTGAAGGAAAGGAAGGAATGAGGAGTAAGAGATAAAGAGGAAGAAAAGGAAGGAGAAAAAGGAGTAGAGAATGCGAAAAAGAGAAAGGAAATGAAAGGAAAGAGTTTAGAAAGGAAGGAAAGGATGGAGGTAAGGAGAAGGGAGGAGGAGGAGGAGGAAGAGGAGGAAGAGGAAATGGAGGGTAAGAGAGGATGCCATTATGCCTTTAGTAACGAGGTGTCCCATTACACGCACACACACGAACACACACACACACGCGCACGCACACGCACACACACAAGCACACGCACACACACACACACACACCTTCATGTTTAGTCTTTTTTTTACTTTTTTCTTCTTTTATTATTTTCCTCCTGTTCTTCTTCTTCTTCTTCCTCTTCCTTCTCCTCCTCCTCCTCCTCCTCCTCTTTTTCTCCATCCCTCATTTCATTCTCCTTTAAACTCTTGCATGTTCATTCCTTCGTATTCTTCCTCCTCCTCTTCGTCCTCCTCCTCCTCCTCCTCCTCCTCCTCCTCCTCCTCCTCCTCCACCACACACAACACACACACACACACACACACACACACACACACACACACACACACACACACACACACACACACACACACACACACACACACTTTCATTAGTCTGTCTCCTCATTACCTTTCGAGCTTTTTATTAGCGTGTGTGTGTGTGTGTGTGTGTGTGTGTGTGTGTGTGTGTGTGTGTATTTAGTTTATTTTCCGGGATTTTAAGTGTTCAGAGAGAGAGAGAGAGTCAGTGGCATAGTATTATCTTCTCTCTTTCTTCTTCTTTTTCTTCTTCTTCATCTTTTCATTCTTTTTCTTCTTCTTCATCTTTTCATTCTTTTTCTTCTTCTATTAATCTAAAAACAACACAGCGTTATCTATTACCCTCCTCTCCTTTGTCCTCCTCCTCCTCCTCCTCCTCCTCCTCCTCCTCCTCCTCCTCCTCCTCCTCCTCTTCCTTCGGGTCCTGCTAATTAAATGCAGGGACAAACTAAACTAAGTCCACGTAAGTTTAATCACTTCTAACACTGCCATTTCCTACACATCCTCCTCCTCCTCCTCCTCCTCTTCACTCCTCCTCCCTCCTCCCCCTCTTCCAGTAAGCATCTATATCTCTCGCTAATGGACGGTAATGGCCTCGTGTGATGAATTGTGTTTTAATGAGGGAGATATTTTGCATCGATAATTCACGTTCAAGAGGTCGTAGATCATTCTCTCTCTCGGGTGTCTGTCGCTGGAGTGTGGCGTCATCAGTTACCATTAAGGACCCCGCCTAAGCCTCTCTGACGGGTGGAAAACAAAGCAATCAGTAGAGGGGGGATCACCGTTGCCAGATTGTCGTACTCAGCCGCTTAGATTTCCCGACTTCCTACCCCAAACCTGTCTTCTGGGCTCCAATAACGAAACCCATTTATATTTATCGTTAAAAGAGTTAGATCCTGATGTTTCTTGGCATTAGTTTGGAGTCAGAAACCGGTAAATACTATGCTCATGAATACGATAATCTGACAACGGTTTGAGGGATGGGTTTTGTGTGTGGGGAGGAGGGAAGAAAGGGAATCAAGGAATGGGAGAGTAGGAATGGAAAGGAAGGAAGGAAGGGAAGAGGGGTGTACGGATTAGGGGAGAGGAGAAGATTAAGAAAGAGAGGTAAGGTAACTACAGGAGGGAAGGGAAAGGTAATTAAGTAAGTTTGGGAAGAGGTGAAAACAAATTTGGGTCATATGCATAAACATTTCGTCACCCAACTACACATATTTGATAAGGCTTTCGTATATAAGAGTTTTAGGCATTTCCAGGGGTAGTTTTAAGACCCTGGTGGCAGTTCGACCCTTCCTCTGTACAGTGACCCAAATAAAACACTCACTAGACCCCAACTAATCTCCTTTTCAACCTTTGGAAATAGCGGCTGTGCGTGGTGGAAGCGTCTGAGAATACATATTTGACAAGGCTTTCGTGGGAGTTATAGGCATTTTCAGGGGTAGTTTTAAGACCCTTGAGGCAGTTCGACCCTTACTCTGTACCGTGGTCCAAAACAAACACTCGCTAGACCCCGACAGGAATTTCCAGGGGTAGTTTTATAACCCTTGTGGCAGTTCGGTCCTTCCTCTGTATGTACCGTAGACCTAGACAAACACTCACTAGATCCCGCTAGGCATTTCCAGGGGTAGTTTTATAACCCTTGTGGCAGTTCGACCCTTCCTCTGTATGTACCGTGGACCTACACAAACACTCACTAGACCCCGAGTAGTCTCCCTTTCTGCCTTGGGAAATAGTTGGTGTGAGGGATGGAAGCGTCTGACACTACCAAGGGAAAGCGTGTAATTCGTATCTCGTGTATCCGCCATGTGGCCGAAAAAATACTTGTCGCTTGGACGGCCGCTGCGACTGTGCATTTCCGAGTGACGATTAAGTGACTGTCGCATCGCTAATTCTGTTCAGTGAGAGAGAGAGTGAGTGGAAGAGCGGAAGAGGAAGAGAGAGGAGAAAGGGGGGAATTGAGTGTGAGAGAGAGAGAGTGAGAGAGAGTGAGAGAGGTATAGTGTGATAATCAGTGGCTGGTATACGATTTTTCCTCTCACTTTCACACACACACACACACACACACACACACACAAACACACACACACCTAACCCCCCCCACACCCACACACACTTAACACCCTCCCCTCCCCCTCCTGCCCTCCCCCTCCCCCTCCCCCCACTCGCAACACTCCCTAATGAAAAGAATTATCCTTTGATCGTTGGAAAGGAAAAGGAAAAAAAAAGAGGAAGAGAAAAAAACAGAAGTCGAAGCAATACGAGAATGAGAGGAAAGAAAAATAACTCCTGGATGGGTCAACGGAACGGACTGATGACGATAGATAGATAGAGAGAGAGAGAGAGAGAGAGAGAGAATGGACTGCTTCTGCCTCACTTGCTACGTCAATGTATTTTTTTCTTCGTCTGTCATTCATTTCCTGTTTTGTTTTTTTCTTTTTCCACTCTTCCTTCTTTTTTTCCTTTTGCTTTGAGAACTCTCTCCCTTCATGCCTTCAGAGGCTAATATAACCTTACCTTACCTTACCTTACCTTACCTTACCTAACCTGACTTGAGCTGGCCTGACCTGACCTCACCTTACCTTATATTACCTTACCTTATCTTACCTTACCTTACCGCACCTCACCTTTCCTTTCCTTCCCTTCCCTCCCCATCCTTTCCCTTCCCTTCCCTTCCCCTCCACACCCCTTCCCTTCCCTTCCCTTCCCTTCCCTTCCCTTCCCCTCCACATCCCTTCCTTTCCCTTCCCTTCCCTTCTCTTCCCTTCCCTTCCCTTCCCTTCCCTTCTCTTCCCTTCCCTTCCTTTCCCTTCCCTTCCCTTCCCTTTCCTTCCCTTCCCATCCCTCCCCTTCCCTTTCCTTCCCTTCCCTTTACTTCCTTTCCCTTCCCATCCCATCTCTTTCCTTCCCTTTACTCTCCTTCCCTTCCCTTCCCGTCCCTCCCCTTACCTTCTCTCTCACCTTCATCCCATTATTCATAGGCACCTCGACTCTTCCACTCTTTCCTGCCGCCCTGCTGATGTTTGTGGGATCGGAAACCATCATGGGTGTCTCTTAGCACTCATTTATTCATGGATGTCGTGTTAAATCCCTTGCTTCCTTCGTTTCCCGCGGTTTTATTGGGTTAAAAAGGGATTGAGAGAGCGGGACATATGTGGTTTGATTCCCTTCGCTTCTCACACCCCTCTACCTCGGTTATTCGTTGAAGGGAAAGCGATTAAGAGGGCAGTATAGAGGTTTGGATTCCCTTTCTTTTTCCTTTATTTCTTTTGTTCGTATTCTGAAATGTTAGAAGTTATTGGGAGAAGTATGAGTTTTTTGTCCAACCAATTTCATAAGGTTCGAGACAGATTCTAATTCCCTTCTTTCCTCATATATGTATAAGGTAAAAGGGGTCTAAAGAGAAGGATATGTGGCGTTCGATACTCCTTCGAAGCTTTATATTGATTAGAAAAAAATATGTATGTTGGTTCTAATTCCTTCGCTTTCTCAGTCACTCTTTCTTCCCTTCCCTTCCCTTACCTTACCTTACCTTACCCTACCTTACCTTACCTTACCTTACCTTACCTTACCTTACCTTACCTTACCTTACCTTACCTTAATTTACCTTACCTTACCTTACCTTACCTTACCTTACCTTACCTTACCTTACCTTACCTTACCTTACCTTACCTTACCTTACCTTACCTTACCTTACCTTACCTTACCTTACCTTACCTTACCTTACCTTACCTTACCTTACCTTACCTTACCTTACCTTACCTCCCCTCCCCTTCCACTCCCTTCCCTTCCCTTCTCTTCTCTCCCCTTCCCTTTCCTTCCCTTACCTTATCTTCCCTTCCCTTCCCTTCCTTTCCCTTCCCCTCCTCTCCTTTTCTCTCCTCCTTCCCCTCTCCTTTATCCCTCCCATCCCTTCCCTTCCCTTCCCTTTTCTTCACTTCCCTACCCTTCCCTCCTCTCCCCTCACTCCTTCCCACCCCTCCCTTCCCTCCTACACTAAGTTTCCAAATGCTTACTTCCTTCCGACACAAAAATCGCATAGTTCCCAAAAGTCGCGAAGTCTGCCGCTGCTAATCCATCAGACGCTGGCCGGATTAGCGAACTTTACCGGAGCTGGCTGGCCGGATCACGATGGCTTGTTCCTTACCTTCTGTTCTGTTCTTTTTTGGGGATGTTTCGGATGTTTTTGCCTTTTTTCTTTACGAGTTTGTTAATACTTCTTCTTCTTCTTTCTTTAACTTTTTTTTATTCCTTCCTTTATTGAAGTTCTCTGATACCATTCTTCTTCTTCTTCTTCTTCTTCTTCCTCTTCTTCTTCCCTTCCTTTTATTTCCTTTGATCTGATAGTTTTATTTTATTCTTTTCTTCCCTTCTTCCTTTTCTTTGTTCCTTTTTTATTAGAGACGGAGGAAGAGTATGACCTTTATATTTTGTTAACCGATACCTCTTCCTTCTCCTCCTCTTCCTCCTCCTCTTCCTCTTCTCCTCCTCCTCCTCATTATCTGTTACTCTATACATCAATAACTTCTACCTCTCTTCTTTCCCCGTCTTCCTCCTTCTCCTCCTCCTCCTCCTCCTCTTCCTTCTCCTCCTCCTCCTCTCCATCTTCTCTCTCTCTCATCAATCTCTTTTCTTTACCTTGTCATTTTTCCTCCATTCACGAGAGAGAGAGAGAGAGAGAGAGAGAGAGAGAGAAACCCCTTGTTACGTTATCCTGTTATCTCTCCTCATTAGCTCCCGCCGACACTAATTGACAGACCCAATTAGCCGCCATTAGAAGGAAAGGGAAGGGGGTTGAAAAAAAAATGTAACCACAATTTAATATACAATCACATTTCTCTTTTTTTTTTCCTCTTTTTCTCTCTTTCTCTCAATCTCATTTCTCTGTCTTTTTCTTTGTTTTTATCTCTTTCTCGCTCTCTTTTTCTCTTTTTCTCAATCTCATCTCTCTCTCTCTCTCTCTCTCTCTCTCTCTCTCTCTCTCTCTCTCTCTCTCTCTCTCTCTCTCTCTCTCTCTCTCTCTCTCTCTCTCTCTCTCTCTCTCTCTCCATTTATTTTGTTATTTTGCACACGTCTTTTTTTATGATTTTTTCCCTTCCTCCCTCCTTTGCTTCCTTACTTCTTTCTTTCTTTCTTTTTTTCTTTCTTTCTTTCTCTTTCATTCTTTCTTTTTTAATTCCTTTCATTACTTCATCTCACATTACCTCACCTTACCTTACCTTACCTTACCTTACCTTACCTTACCTTACCAAACCTCACATCACCTCACCTTACCTTGCCTTACCTTACCTTACCTTACCTAACTTAACCTAACATAAGCTTCACTTTCCTTACTTTCCCTTCCCTTCCTTTCCCCTCCCTAACCTTCCCTTCAATTCCCTTCCCTTCCCTTCCCTTCCCATCCTTTCCCTTATCTTACCTTACGCTCCCTACCCTTACCTTCCCATCAATTCCTTTCCCTTTCTATCCCTTCCCCTCCCTTCCATTCCCTTCCCTACATTACCTTACCTTTCCTTCCCTTCCCTTCCCTTACTTAACCTTACCTAATTTAACCTTCCCTTCCCTTCCCCTCCCACTCCTTCCTTTCCCTTTCCATCCATCCCATTCCCTTTCCTTACCTTACCTTGCCTTCCCTTCCCTTCCCTTCCCTTCCCTTTCCTTTCCTTCTCTTCTCATCCCTTCCCTTTCCCTCCCATCCCATACTTTCCTTTTCCTTCCCATCCCTTCCCTTCCCTTCCCGTCCCTTCCCCTCACCTTACCGTACCTCCTCGTTACTCTATCCCTTCCGCCTTCACAAACAGGTATTCATATCAAACTAATTAACATCATTACCTTCGTGTGCTATATGTCAACGTAATAAACAACACAAAAAGACACTCCCATCTCACGTCTCTTATTAGTCTTTCAACACCTGGCTTTTACCTTCTTATTACGGCTCATTAAGAAGCCATTCCCTTCCCCTTAACAAACACTC
>NC_066521.1:22893554-22896054 GCF_024679095.1 Eriocheir sinensis | reverse complement strand
TAAATATTGAACTGAAAACACTATCGTAAAATCCACTTCATTCTGTCCCTTCCTTGATCAAAGTGTTCTATCTTTTCACTTAATATAGAAAGGTTAATTCACTTCATAGTACAGGAAACAGATTGACTTATTAAAATCGCTAATATCGTAGACTTAAATATTGAAATGAAAACACTATCGTAAAATCCACTTCATTCCGTCCCTTCCTTGATCAAAGCGCTCTCTTTCTCTCTCTCCCTTCAGTCACTCGTAAAGCTCAGCGATTCACGGAAGCATTACAGAAATATTTGTTGCATCGCGTAGCACGAGAGATTTTATTTATTACATCTTCTCCGAAAGCCAAGAAAAAAACATCGACGTTCTCCTCCTCTTTACAAATCATTACCGATAGATAATTAATACAGTGAATGGTAATAATAATAATAATAATAATAATGAGATGACTGGCATGATCACAAATATGATTGACACGACTATTTTTTTTCTGAAACTCACAAACTATACTTATTTTTCGCATTTCCTAAGATGTAAATCATTCTGAAATATCTTCGCTTCATAAAACACTAATAACAACTAAAAATATGATTGACAACTATTTATTTTCTGAAACTCACTAACTATATCATTTCCCTATTTTCTAAGAGCAGGGCTTTAATAAAGGGGATGTCAATAAGATTTTTATAGTAAAAGAGCCAGGTAGGACGCGTAGCAATGGTTTTAAGTTAGACAAATTCAGATTCAACAAAGACATAGGCAAGAATTGGTTCACCAATAGAGTGATAGATGAATGGAACAGGCTTGGGAGCCATGTTGTGGGTGCCAATACCATAAATACATTCAAGAAGAGGTTAGATAAGGCCATGGATGGTGAGGTAAGGTGGGGTTGAGTGTACAGGAGCTGCCTTGTATAGACCAACCGGCCTCTTGCAGACTCCTTACGTTCTTATGTTATAACTTCTGAGTCTGAGTGTGATATAACTCTGAACAAAAATAGAACAAGCTCACCAATGACTTTCTAACAAATTCTAACTATTTTTACCTTTTCTGCTTGGTACAATACGCATGAGCTTCATCTATTGCCCCATAACATAGCCAGAAGAAACGTGACCTTAAACAATCACATAACAGAGACTTTGGTTCAATCGATGCTAAGTCACATAGAGGAAGGTAAGATAAGGGAGAAAAGAAGGAATGAAGGAAGAGGCATATTCAGAAAGGAAAGAAATGGCAAAGAAAGAGAGAAGAGAGAATGGAGTCTAGTGAAGCCCTGGTAACTAACCTTGGCACAGAGTCGGCCGCAAAACCTCAGTAATTATGCACCGATCAAAAGCTACAGCGTCCAGTGTGGTGTTCAGGACTAATTTTGTTTTGTGAGCCGGGAGAGAGGGAGAGAGAGAGAGAGAGAGATTAGGGGGTGGGGGAGAGAGAGGGGGGTGGGTGTTGACCTTAGAGCTGGTGATGATAATATATATATACGCTTTATTTCAGCTTATGGTGGAGGTGAATGAAGTTGCCGTAGTGCTGGTGGTGGTGGTGGTGGTGATATTAGTGTGGGTGGTTATCGGTGATGTAATCCTCTGGTAATTGGTTCTGATCCCTTTCATTTTGGCTTTGAAGGTTCTTATCAATTATCAACAGGCTCAGAAAACAAAGACGAAAAACAGGTTAAGGCTCGTACGCCCACTACCTGTCGTGTTCTGTTAGTTCAAATGTTGTAACTTTAATATAAAAAGAAAAGAAAAAGGAAGAAAAATTAAAAAGACGAAGAGAATGGGAGAGAGAGAGAGAGAGAGAGACCACCTCACGGTTAGGATCAGATAAGTTAGATGAATGAAGAATTAAATGGAAGTTAGAGATCAGATAAATTTAAGGTCAGAATAAGATCAATTCTAAATAGTTCACCAATACATCAAAAGTCTTTATTTCAGTTTATTTTAATTGCTAGTGAGCTGTGTGAAGGATTTTGTTTGATGTTAAAAAAATAAGAGATAAATTACATAACATTTTTCAATCCCCATTAATTTTTCAAGGCAAAGATACATTAATACATCAGAAGCCTTTATTTTTGCCTCTCTTTTTAATTGCTAATGACGTGTGTGAAGGATTTGTTATATTGAGATTAAAAGATGAATTACATTACATTTTTTCGTTTTCCTCTCTTCCAAACATTTCTATAAGTATTTCGTGTATTTCTAAACATACAAAGTCGATATATCTGGCCTTTTAAACATTAGTTATATCTTTAACGCCTTCAAAATCCTCAAAATCCTTACGTTCATCCTATTCCCATTTAATTTCAATGCAAACCAACATACAACACATCAATACACACACATACATAACACAACCTTAGTCTTTGTAGTATTTCCATCGCTTTTTCAATCTCAGGGACGAAACGAAACACTTGCATAACTAACTCACACTCACTATACATCGTTTTGTTGTTGGTGTTATCGGTGTTGTTATTCTCAGCGGTGTTGGTAGTGCTTGTTTTGGGGGA
>NC_066521.1:22873554-22888554 GCF_024679095.1 Eriocheir sinensis | reverse complement strand
TCTATTATTCTTTTCCTATCTATCTTCCTATCTGTTCATCTCTTTACCTCTTTATTTTCTTCTCAATCAATGCTTCGTGTGTAGTTTTCCAGTCAATATTTTTCCTCACTAACTTCAAATGCTAGCAAATATACGTACATCCCTTTTTATTATTCTTTTCTTATCTATCTTTCTATCTCTCTATCTCTTTACCTCTCTCTTTTCTTCTCAATCAAGGCATCGTGTGTAGTTTTCCAGTCAATATTTTTCCTCACTAACTTCAAATGCTAGCAAATATATGTACATCCCTTTTTATTATTCTTTTCCTATCTATCTTTCTTTCTCTCTCTACCTTTTTATTTTCTTCTCAATCAAGGCATCGTGTGTAGTTTTCCAGTCAATATTTTTCCTCACTAACTTCAAATGCTAGCAAATATACGTACATCCCTTTTTATTATTCTTTTATTATCTCTCTATCTCTCTTTCCTATCTCTCTATCTCTTTACCTCTCTCTTTTCTTCTTAATCAAGGCTTCGTGTGTAGTTTTCCAGTCAATATTTTTCCTCACTAACTTCAAATGCTAGCAAATATACGTCCATCCCTTTTTATTATTCTTTTATTATCTCTCTATCTCTCTTTCCCATCTCTCTATCTCTTTACCTCTCTCTTTTCTTCTCAATCAAGGCATCGTGTGTAGTTTTCCAGTCAATCTTTTTTTCACTAACTTCAAATGCTACCAAATATACGTACATCCCTTTTTATTATTCTTTTATTATCTCTCTATCTCTCTTTCCCATCTCTCTATCTCTTTACCTCTCTCTTTTCTTCTCAATCAAGGCATCGTGTGTAGTTTTCCAGTCAATCTTTTTTTCACTAACTTCAAATGCTAACAAAATAGAAAACACGTAGTTATATCCCTTCCTTTTTATACTCTTTTTCCATTCGAGTGATTATTAATGCTGCGTTTTTTATCCGCCTCCTCCTCTTCCTCCTCCTCCTCCTCCTCGGTCGGTCTGATAGGCAGCTTGCGTTGGGGTGGAGGGAGGAGGGAGGAGGGGGGAGAGGGAGAAGTAATCGAAAAAAAAACAGTGCTCGGAATATTAATAAATGTTTCAGCGGCAATTAATTCCCGACAGATTTTTTTCCCAGTGCGCGATTTTCATCAGAGAGAGTCGGCAACATTAACCATTCCTTTTGATCAGGCAGCTCGGCGTGTACGTGCTAAGTGCTCCGCCGCCTGCTCTGTCCTGTTGTCCGTTTCCGGGTTCTGCTTCAGTTGTGTTTCGCGTTTAACTTTTGTGTAATTTTGAGGACACACTGTACATTAAATCTCACCTTTTTCCCGCTTGGTTTGCTTATCTCTCTAGATAGCAAAAGAATAATAAAAAGGGATGTACGTTTATTTGTTAGCATTTGAAGTTAGTGAAAAGTAGATTGACTGAAACACTATACACGATGCATTGATTGAGAAGAAAATAGAGGTAGAGAGATGAATAGATTTTTTTTTTTTTTTTTTTTTTTTACGTCGAGGCCTATTGCGCCGGTAGGCTTCTTCCCGGTGGGGCCTGATGGTCGGCCCAGCCCGTTCTGGCGCAGGCGAGTGTTTATAGTGGCGCCATCTTGCATTGACTCATGCTGCCCTCCCGGAGCTCATCTTTAATCCTAGAATCTAGAGTCCGGGTTGATAGGTGGTCTTCTTGACAGCATGTGGGTAGCTTTAAGCCACTCGGCGGCGGCTAAAAAATCCCAGCTTGGTGGCACCGGGCGGAGATTGAGCTCGCGTCCTCCTGAACGCGGCGCCGTCACTCTGTCGACTCTGCCAGAGAGATGGGAAAATAATAAAAGAAAGGGATCTACGTGTCTTTGTTAACATTTGAAAAGAGTGAAAAAAAAGATAGACTGAAAAACTACACACGAATTTCCATTTGGCATTTAAAATATTTCATCTGGTTTACATGGTTCAAGGCCGCTGTACATTTTTACCTTATTTCCTACTTGGTTCGTTAAATTTCACTTGGTTCATAAATTTCCACTTTGTTCATAAAATCCCACCTGGCTCATCAGTTTCTTCTACCTGGCTTTTAAATTTTTTATCTGGTTTACATGATTCAAGGCCGCTGTACATTTACCTTTTTTCCACTTGGGTCATAAATTTCCACCTGGCTCATCAATATCCACCTTGTTCATAAAACTCCACTTGGTTCATCAATTTCTACCTGGCTTTTAAAATTTTCACCTGGTTTATATGATTGAAGGATGGTTTATACAGTTTATTTTTTCCACCTGGCTTAGTTATCTCTACGTGCTCATTTATTTTAGGATTAATCAACTTTTTTATCCATTTTAAGACACTAAGTACATCTAGTTTTACAGATCTGTCAGTTTCCTCTTCCCTAGTAACACCATCTCCTGCCTTTCCACCTGGTTTCAGAGATCAATCAGTTTTCCCATCTCTCGTAAAACCTTCATTACACCCAGTTTTAAAGATTGCTCATTTTTCGCATTTCTGGTGACACCACAGCGTTCATTTATACCCGGTTTCAGAGTTCAGTCAACTTTCCTATCCCCAGTAACACAGTGGCCTCGTTTTCCGGCTGGTTCTCCCCCTTGGCCTGTATTTTCACGCCTGCACGGTCTGGCACGGCTGGTATGCGGCGCGTGGGGGGTTAAGCCTTCGTGGAGGTGCCGGCGAGAGAGAGAGAGAATGCGCTGGGTGAACCGGTCAATCAGTTCCTTTTCAGCTTCCGAGAGTTTAGCTTTCGGTTTGGGAGTGAGATTATAAAGAAGAGAACTCGTATTTTTTATTCTCTAATTTGTGTGCTATATAACAAAAGGAGTCTTAATGCATTCAGTTCCAATAAGACCAAAGATTATTTTTGTGCTGCCTATAGCGCCGGTAGGCTGTCTTTAGGGGCCTCTAGGGCGACCCCAGCCCGTTAGTGGAGCAAGCGTATTTTATTTATAGTGGCTGCCGTGATGTGTGACTCTTGCTTGGCCCACGCTTCCCCCGGTTATACTATACCTGAACGAAGTCGCTAAGTTAGGGTTGACTGAAAATCTGGGCAGCATGTGGGTAACCTTCCGACACTCGGCGATGGCTTGAAATTTCAGCGTGTTTCGGAGGGACTCGAACCTAAGTCCATGGGCTCACCAAACCCCGTACGCTAACCACTCGGCCACCTCCTCCCTAGTTACTTCGTTCCCGTTACTCAGAGTGTGAATTTCCAACGATTCTTTACTTAAATCCGAAGAAACTGACCCACAGAATCTGACCTGTTTTTTTTTCTTTACTCCGTCCTCGGTTTTCAAGAACAGTGATCTATCAAACGTTTTTTATCTCTTTTTATTTGCCCTTGAGCTGCCTCCTCCTTCACTCTAAGACCACGAGCAGAAATCCTTCCCTCGAGCATCCATGAGGCCGAAACAGTGGCCGTGAAAATCAGACCCAAACATTCGCGGCGATGGAATGCAAAGGTCGGGCAGCTTCACGGGTCGCTTTGTCCTGAGAATTGGCTTCGTGTCGCCCTGTTGTTAGTGAGAGAGAGAGAGAGAGAGTGAGAGACGCTGCGTTATATTTTTCCTAACCCACAAAACTTTCTCTTCCTTTGCTTGTGTTGGTCGTGTGTCTCCCCCGCTCTTCGATTTGTTTGGGAACGGATTGGAGGAGTGATTTTTCTCAGGCTTAGAGCGGCTTCCAAGAGAGAGAGAGAGAGAGAGAGAGAGAGGGAGAGGGAGAGGGAGATTTAAGAGGATTGTGGGTGGGAGGGAAAGTAAATAAGGAAGCGATGTAGAAGTAGAAATAAATACAGAAAGAAGATGACAAAAGAAGAGATAGATAGATAGATAGAAAGATGGGGAGAGAGAGAGAGAGAGAGAGAGAGAGAGAGAGAGAGAGAAAATAAAGCACTATGTTGTTGTTTCTTTCAGCTCCATAAAACTTGCCATCACGGACGAATTTTCCTTCTGTTGTACCATCAAACTACCTCACTTACTGCACAAAAACTCACTAAAACACTGACATCCTTGTTTTAAAACGACACATACACGAAACATACCTGCCCTGACCCTGTTCCTCCATCAGCCAGTCAGTCAGCCAGTTAGGGAGGAAACCAAAGAACACCAACCCCGTAAATAATAGACGGCCTACACTTACCTCGAGGATTTTCACGTTGGTATTTTCAGACTCTTCCGCCTCTCACATCAGTTCTTTCCAAAGGCCAAAAAGGAGATTAATCGGATTCAAATATGTGTTGTTTTAGGTTCATGGTACAGAGGAAGGGTCAAACTACCACCAGGGCCGTGAAACTACCCGTGGAAATGCCCACTACTCTTACGAAAGCCTTGTTTAATATGTGCCTTTTGAAATCTGAGAGTTGCATTCTTAAACATTTCGTCGCCCATGAACACATATTTGATAAGGTTTTCGCAGGAGTTTTAGGCATTTCCAGGGGTAGTTTTATGACCCTAGTGATAGTCTGACCCTTCTTCTGTGCCGTGAACCTAAAGAAACATATTTGACAAGTCTTTCGGGGGAGTTTTAGGCATTTCCAGGGGTAGTTTTATGACTCATCTTCTGTACCGTAAACCTAAACAAACACACATTTGACAAGGCTTTCATAGGAGTTCTGGGGGGCATTGCCAGGGGTAGTTTTATCCCCCTAGTGATAGTCTGACCCTTCTTCTGTACCGTAAACCTAAACAAACACACATCTGACAAGGCTTTCATAGGAGTTCTGGGGGGCATTGCCAGGGGTAGTTTTATGACCCTTGTGATAGTCTGACCCTTCTTCTGTACCGTAAACCTAAACAAACACACATTTGACAAGGCTTTCATAGGAGTTCTGGGGGGCATTGCCAGGGGTAGTTTTATCCCCCTAGTGATAGTCTGACCCTTCTTCTGTGCCGTAAACCTAAACAAACACACATTTGACAAGGCTTTCATAGGAGTTCTGGGGGGCATTGCCAGGGGTAGTTTTATGACCCTGGTGGTAGTCTGACCCTTCCTCTGTACCGTGAGCCTAAAGAAACACTCATGAGAACCCGATTGAGCTCCTCTTCGGCATTTGGAAATAGTTGATGTGAGGGGTGGAAGGGTCTGACAATACTGACCCTTACATTTGAGGCCTGGTTGTGCGAGGGACTGATTGAAGTAATAGTGGTGGTGGTGATGGTGGTGGTGGTAGTGGTGATGGTGGTGATGGTGGTGGTGATGGTGGTGATGGTGGTGGGAACTGAAGTATTCTGACCTTCTATTACCTTTGAGCACCAGTACACCACTTTGCTAATGACTCAGTCCATCTCCACCACCTCCAGCATCACCTCTACCTCCAGCATCACCACCCACATTTCCACCTTGTATGTGTGTGTGTGTGTGTGTGTGTGTGTGTGCGTGTGCGTGTGTGTGTATCTATTCCCCTTTATCCTCTATGCTGTCCTGACATCCATTCGAATCCCTATACACTTCCCTGCCCTTCTCTTCCCTTTATTCCACCTCTAAGACCTGACCTTCCCTTTATACGTTCCCCTTTACCAGTTCCCTTTCCCTTCCCCTCCTTCCTCTCCTTCTTTGTCCTCCCTTCCTGCATTGACAACATCCCCTGACATCCATTTTCGTCCCTATACATGGATCTGTCTTTCCCATCCTTCCTATTCTACTTGTTCTCATTTACCAGTTCTTCTTTCCCTTCCTCTCCGTCATCTCTTCTTCCTCCCTTCCTGCTTTGACAACATCCCCTGACATCCATTTTCGTCCCTATACATGGATCTGTCTTTCCCATCCTTCTTATTCTACTAGTTCTCATTTACCAGTTCCCTGTCCCTTCCCTCTCTTCTCTCTCCTCTTCTTCCTCCCTTCCTGCATTGACAGCATCCCCTGACATCCATTCTCTTACTTTAACAAATATCTATCTCTCTTCTACTTCCTTTCTATCCTTCGTCTCTTCTCTAACCACCTTTCCCCACCCCCGACATCCCTCTCTTTCTCTCCTTCCTACCATCCTACACTGACAACCTAGCAGGCAGCAACTAGAACAGGAAGAAACGCCCCCTTAAGGAACGCAATACAGACACGCCCCCTTGAGCGCTCACTGACTAGATGGTGACGTAGGGCCGCGTGTTAACAGAGCCCGCAATTCACCGGCAACACGGGTTAGGGCGGGAGAGAGGTGGCAGGCGGGGTACTTCTGCGGCAAATTGAATACCCAGCGGCAGCCCTTCCTCGTAAATTCCACTCATTCATAACGCGGCAACATGGATGAGTATGCTGTTAACTCATAAATTCTGCGGCCTGTACCCTCTCTATCCCCTCTCTCTCTCTCTCTCCCTCTCTGGTGTTGATGGTTTTGATGGTGATGGCGCAGGATGAATGTGAGTAGACGAGGGCACAAACTAGGTACTCACGGCCTAAATAATGTCTGCATGAGAACGAGTTGTGTGTGTGTGTGTGTGTGTGTGTGTGTGTGTGTGTGTGTGTGTGTGTGTGTGTGTGTGTGTGTGGCCGCTGTTTGGCTGTATACCGTGATGGCTACCTGACTAGTTTTCTGGTTAACTAACTAATTGCCAATATGTCTGACTGGGAGACTAGCTAACTAAACTGAACTGAATAACGTTTTTTCTGACTGTCATGCAAACTCTGTGATATGCAAAATAACTGGCTGTCTGAGTGGTCAGTTCTCCCTTCATATGCCAGTCTGTACCCTCAAACAAACGTCACAACCCTTCAGTAATGTTATATGCATCTCGTAAGTTCATACCCTGATACGTGTGACATTCTACTAACACACACACACAAAGGCAACAGTTCCAGACACACTGACTTACATCCTCCCTCGAGACAACATTGTACCCATTGGCTGTATACATTAGGTCCCCCTTTCTATCTCTCTCTCTCTCTCCTCTCCCCATCTAATCAGAGTTCTCATATACACATTGACCTATATTCCCCTTCTAGACAACGCTGTTCCCATTGCCCGTATACATTAGGTCCCCAGTTCCCTCTCCCTCCTCTCTCCATCTTATCACAGCTCTCATATACACATTGACCTATATATCCCCTTCTAGACAACGCCGTACCCATTGCTTGTATACATTAGGTCCTCAGTTCCCTCTCCCTCCTCCCCTTCTCGCCCTCTCTCGCCCTTCTGGTCTGGCCTTGCACGGCGCGGGGAGCAATCAAGCTGTTGGTGGGTTGCTGGGTTTCCACGAAGCCACAGATGACCCACAGCGGCTGCCACAACACCCCGACGCTTGCATTGATCTCACCAACACCACCACTACCACCACTTCCACTACCACTACCACTACTACCACTACGACTACGACCATGACTCCACCACCACCACCACCATCATCTTCCTTCATCCTCTCGTGCTTGTTTTGTGTTTGTGTTTGGGTCGTTATGTTGTGCTTCCCTCCTCCTCCTCCTCGCTAAGCCCTCTTCCTCTTCCTCCTCTTCCACCTCCTCCTCTTCTTCCTCCTCTCTGGCTCTCTTGCATTCTTCCCCCTCCTCCTCCTCCTCCTCCTCCTCTTCCTGCTTTTCATATTCCTCCTTCTCTTCCCCTCTCACTCCCTTCCTTTATTTCTCTCCTCGCTAAGCCCTCTTCCTCCTTCTCCTCCCTCCTCTTCCTCCTCTTCCTCCTTTCTCTTCTTAATCTCTAACCCACTTTTTTTACTAATTTTTTTATCCTCCTCCTTCTCTTCTTTACATTTGCATTCCCTTCTTTTTCCTTCTTTTTCCTCCTCCTCTTTCTCAGTCTCTTCCTTCTTCTTCATCTTCCTCCTCCTCCTCCTCCTCCTCCTCCTCCTTCAAGTGTGTTTGTGTTGTTCTCGTTTCGTTATCATCACTCTTGCTAAGCTCTCCTCCTCCTCCTCCTCCTCCTCCTCCTCCTCCTCCTCCTCTTCCTCATGACCCTCCATCCCTTACATTAGACCCAGAGATAATGTTAATAGTAATAATAATAATAATAATAATAATAATAATAATAATAATAATAATAATAATAATAATAATAATAATAATAATAATAATAATAATAATAATAATAATAATAATAATAATAATAATAATAATAATAATAATAATGATAACTAATAATTTAAGTATATAAGAATTAGAAAGTACATATTAATAACATTTTCTTTCTCTCTCTGTCTCTTTTCTCTCTTTCTTTCTCTATTTTTCTCTATTATTTCTTCTCTCCTTTTATTCTTTCGTTCTTTCTTTTTCTCTCTTTCTCAATCTCTTCCTCTCCTCTCTTTTACTTTTTCTCGTTTCTTCTTTTCTCTTTCTTACCCCTACCCCTCCCTCCCTCCCTCCCTCCCTCTCTCCACCCTCTCTCCCTCCCTCTCCCTCTCGCTCTCTCTCTCTCTCTCATTGATATCGGCCGAAATTTATCTCCCGCTCCGGACCTGAAAGAGAGGCAGCCAATTCGTTAACATATCTCCGCAGCGGCGAGAAATACGGCGCGGGAGATGAAAGTGAAGAGGCAGGGTAGGGTGAGGGGGGGGGGGAGAGAGAGAGAGAGAGAGAGAGAGAGAGAGAGAGAGAGAGAGAGAGAGAGAGAGATGGAAATAAATAGAAAAAGAGAGAAAAGGAAAGGAAAAAAAGAAAAAGAGAAAAAGAGAAAAAAACGAGAAAAAAAGAGGGAGAAATAGAGCAAAAAGAAAAAGATAAGAGATAGCAAAAAGAGAGAGATAGACAGAGACAGAAGCCGTTAGACAGACATACAGATAGACAGACAGACAAAGACACAACAGACAAAGAAAGAAACAGAAAACAGACAGAGGCAAAGAATAAAACGAGAAAGAGGGAAAGAAAAAAACACACACACGTACACATATGTACACACACTCAAACACACATATATACAAGCAAAACCAAACACACAAACACACTCACAAACACACACACAGATAAAGAAACACCAAAACAAATAAATAAAAACACTAGGAACTCTTATTTTTCTCCTTTTTTTTTTTTCTTTATACTCAAAACAACACAATATCCTTTCCTTCAACTAATCTCTCGGCTCGCGCACCTCGTCCCGACATCCTCCAATCAACACCTGAATTTTACAACGTCACACATCTATTATTCCTAAAGGACGTGACTTTATACATGAATCTGAGTCTGTGTCTTCTAATGTTAAGGTTTTGTATCAATGGCGGTCATGAATTACTTAACAGGGCAGGACTTATATTGACTTATTTATATCTACTTATTTATTCACCGTCTTTCTACTTGTATATGTATGTGTGTGTTTGTGTGTCTGTCTTGTTTTGATCTGTTTTTTCTGTTTGTTTGTCTGTTTCTTTTCCATCTTTGTCTAATTTGTGTGTTTTTCTCTCAGTTTTCCCTCTTTTTTATCCTTTTTCTCTCATTTTCCCTCTTTTTCCCTTTTTCCTTCTTTACTGTTCAATGTTAAGTTTGTTTGTTTGTTCTTACTGGCTTTCATGAATTGCTTTTCGATAAGGACAACAAGACTCCACTTCATTAGTAGGATTGTTTCTTCTTTGAACTTCTATATTTTTTCCTCTCTAGTTCCAATCATTTCCATTTCAATTTACTATTCAATCAATTTTTATACTTCTCATTCATCCGCGTTTCATTTGTTTTCTTCGCCATAATTTTCTTTTTTTCTTTCTTTTTCTGCGCATTCGTCTATTTCTTTTGTTTCTCCCACTTTTTTCTCTTTATTTTTCTACCTTTTTCTGTTTTTTTTCTACTTCCTCCTCTCACGTTTCTACTCCATTCTTTTTCTACTCTTTATTTTTTCTACTTTTTCTCTCATTTTTTCCACGCTCTCTTCTTTTTCTCAGTTTTACGACCCTTTACATTTTTTAACTCATTTCTCAACCTTTTCACTTTTCTCTACATTTCCATCTCATTTTTTCACGCCCCATTCTCTTTCTCCTTTTATTTCGTTTTTCTACTCTCCCATTCTCCCGTATTCGACTTTTTTTTTCATTCTTTACGACCTACTGTCATTTTTACCGTCATTTTTCAACACCTTTATCATTTTTTTCCTTCAAACAGTATTAGCTCTTCGCTGTATGATAGATTGTTATTGTACTCCTACCCAGAAGTGATATTGGGTCTTTCCTTTATTTCTTCGTCATTTCCTTATGTGCGTCTCTTAATATAACGACTCAAAAACAACTTCAGTCAATCGTTAATTTTAATATATATACTCAAAAACAACTTATATCAATCGTTAATTTTAATATAACGATTCAAAACAACTTAAATCAATCGTTAATTCTTAAACGTGACTGGAAGATTTTAAAATAAGCCAAAATATCGTTCAAAAACCTTTTTATATCCGTTGCGTTACTCTGGTTCAGCTGAATAAATCATGATACAATATCGTTGAAAAAATTTAAAAAGACCCGCAATATCATTCAAAAACCTTCATATAGTGTTGACAATCTCTAAAACAATCTTAATCTAGTTCATTTTTTTCAATATAGCTTTGAAAACCTTTAAAAAACACCCAAAGCATCGCCCAAAACCCTTATTAAAGCACTGAAACCCTTAAAACTCACCCCAAAATACCCGATTCAATCCCCTTCATATCCCGGAAATGTCACGTAACAGCCGCCATGATTAATCCGTCGATGAACCAGTGGGCTTCCATATTTTTCCACGCCGCGCTTCTAATAAAGAGCTCCGCGTATATAGACCGTAGGCGAGGTGATTCTTTAGGCCCGAATCACGCCGAGGTCGCGAGGATGAGGGCGCGTGCGGGAATCTGAAATATATGGAGACAGAACGAGTCATTAAGTGCAACGAGAAAACGTAACATAGATCTAACTTACTGGAGGCACTAATACTCATTCGCGGGGCGTGAACTACAAGTTGTGTGTGTGTGTGTAGGTGTGTGTGTGTGTGTGTGTGTGTGTGTGTGAGGGGGGGAGTTGTGTGTGTGTGTGTGTGTGTGTGTGTGTGTGTGTGTGGGTGTGGGTGTGTATCTGGTTCTCTCCTTTCTTTCTTTCTTTCTTTCTCTCTCTCTCTCTCTCTCTCTCTCTCTCTCTCTCTCTCTCTCTCTCTCTCTCTCTCTCTCTCTCTCTCTCTCTCTCTCTCTCTCTCACACACACACACACACACACACACACTATAATTGACAAGTTACACAATTATTCAAACTCACACAACCACCACCACCACCACCACCACCACCTTCACCACCACCACAACCACCACCACCGCCACCGCCATCAAAATCGTCACACAGGAGTCGGTCGTTATAATCTCGGTCTTCTCTTCCCTTCCTTCGGCCTCTTGAGGATAAGAGAGATTTAACTCCGGGAAAGAAGGAGCATTACGCTGGGTCTCACGCTAAAGCCGCCCGCACGTCATTTGAGAAATATCTTAAGCTTCTTCCCTCACTCTGTGTCTCGAGAACTGAGGACGAGGAGGAGGAGGAGGAGGAGGAGAGAGAGGGGAGAAAGAGGGGATGGTAAGGGTGGAGGAAAGGGGGAGGTAGAGGAAGGGGACGAACTAGCAAAAGAGAAGGAAGGGGAGGGGGTGGAAGAAGGGAAGGACAGGGAGGATGGTAAGTGGGGGACGAAAGGTAGGTAAAGGAAGGGAAGGGAGGGAAGGGGACATTCTAGCAGAGGAAGAAAAGGAAGGGGAAGGGGTGGAAGAAGGGAGGGACAGGGAGGAAAGGTAGGTAGAGGAAGGGAAGGGAGGGAAGGGGGACATTCTAGCAGAGGAAGAAAAGGAAGGGGAAGGGGTGGAAGAAGGGAGGGACAGGGAGGAAGAAAGGAAAGGAGGAAAGATGGTAGAGGAAGAGGAAGAAACGGAGGAGAAGGAGGAGAAGGAAAAGAATCGAATCAGTAGAAATAACAAAAAATAATAAAAGGAAGAAAACGAAACAAAATTAATAAAAAATAAATACAGAGAATAGACCGAAGAGAAGATGAAGAAGAGAAGAAGAAACGGAGGAGGAGGAGGAGGAGGAGAGGTGGTGGTGGTGGTGGTGGTGGAGGTGGATAAGAAACTCATGCGTCCAAAATACAGCGGTCTCGACTTTATCTTTTTTTTTCTTGAGGGTCATATGGAGTGAGGTACGAATTGTCTTTTTTCTTGTTTTTTTTTCTTACTTTTTCAATGTAAAACCAACAGGTGAAAAGAAGAAGCTGTAAATAAGTTAAATGTAGTCGTGTGGTAAGACTGTCCTTTTTTTATATATTTTTTCCAAGACCAGCGAACGAAAGAGTGAGGAAGATTTTCAGTCCCTTCAAATAGATTCAAATCCCTTCACAGCCCTTCACAGTTTTCAGTTTCCTCATTTTTCCTTACCAGTCCCTTCAAATAGATTCAAATCCCTTCCCAGCCCTTCGGAACCTAAATCCCTTCACTTCACCTTTTCAGTCCCTTCACATCACTTCAAATCCCTTCACAGCCCTTCGAAACCTCAAAATCCCCTTCATTACACCTTCTCAGTCCCTTCAGATCACTTCAAATCCCTTCACAGCCCTTCGGAACACCTAAATCCCATCACTAAACCTTCTCAGCCCGTTCAGATCACTTCAAATCCCTTCACAGTTCCTTCAGATCACTTTAAATCCCTTCCCAGCCCTTCGAAGCATCTAAATCCCTTCACGACACCTTCTCAGCCCCTTCAGATCACTTCAAATCCCTTCACAACCATTCAGAACCCCTTTAAATCCTTCCTCTGTTTCTTTGCAATCCTTTCAAAGCACTTCAAAGCCCTTCACAGCCCTTCAGAAACTTTAAAATTCCTTCAGAAACTTTAAATCACTTCACTGCTCTTTTCCAGTCTCTTTAAAGGAATCCAAACCCCCTCATAGCTCTCCTCAGTCCTTTTAAACCCTACCATTGCTCCTTCTCACTCCTGCCACTTAAAACCTAGACCTGCACTAAAGATACAGACAAACGTTATATTTTTCATTAACTATTATTAGCCTCATCTTCCTGCATACATACAAACATACGTCCGTGAACCAAAGATACAGACTAACTCCCTATTTTTTGACATTCACGTTCTCGCAATGTTGATGAGCCAAAAAACTCACCTCGTTCCGTGACATCTTGGCAAAGTTTCAAATTCTTCTTCGTCTCCTCCTCCTCACCACTCACTTCTTGCCGCAACTTAAGACGAAATGCGAAGACGGGTTTTATCGCGTGGTGACATTCTGTTCTGCATCAACAGGAGCTTGCCCGCTACTCCAACCTTTCTCTCGTGTTTGCCTGAATAACGCCACGCACAAATGACTACCTCCAGTCCAGCGTAGCATCTCATTAGCTTCGACAGTGCATGATTTGGTGAACGAAAGAATACTGCGAGGGAGACTAAAGTTACTTGCTCGCCTCTTTGCTTTACTTGCCCAAATACGTAGGTTTAGAGCAACGTTTCCTTACCTATATTGAAAGTGTTAAAAAAAACGAATCCCAGCTAGTTAGATCGACTCTTTGACCTCTATATTGGATACTTTTTACTGTTATATAATATGGGAGCGGCGAGTAGCGGGCTTTTTTGTGCTCTTTTTGTTGCTCTTGAGCTGTGTCCTTTGATGCAAAAAAAAAAAAAGGGAATGGAATACTATTTGAGATTCAAGTTACTTGCTCGCTTCTTTGTTTTACTTACTTGGTTAGGAAGACTTAGAGCAGCGTTTCGTAACCTATATATAGAGAGTATTTAGAAACCTTGTCCTGGTTAGTTAGATAGAGTTCGCATGGTAAGGAATGGAATACTATGTGAGATTGATGTTACTAGCTCGCTTCTTTGTTTTACTTGCTAGGTTACGAAGACTTAGAGCAGCGTTTCGTAGCCTAGATATAGATAGTATTTTGAGAACTTATCCTCGTTAGTTAGTAAGAGTTCGCATTGCAAGGAATGGAATACTATGTGATATTGATGTTACTAGCTCCTTCTTTGTTTTACTTGCTAGGTTACGATGACTTAGAGCAGCGTTTCGTAACCTATATAGAGAGAGTATTTAGAAACCTTATCTTCGTTAGTTAGATAGAGTTCGCATTGCAAGGAATGGAATACTATGTGAGATTGAAGTTACTAGCTGGCCTCTGTTTACTTGCTTGTTTACGAAGACTTAGAGCATCTTTTCTTTACTTATATAGAGAGAGTACTTAGAAACCGAATCCTCGCTAGTTAGATTGAATTCACATAGTAAGGAATCGAATATTATGTGAAATATGTGATCGTATATTAATGAATGGGTATACCTGCTTCATTACTCGCCTATTACCTTGATTACCTACTTATCTTTAATTATTGCTGGTTACGTCTTTGCTTGCTTTAGTTAAGAGGAAGACAAGGAAGAGGGGGGGAGGAGAAAGAGAAGGAAGAGAGAGAGAGAGAGAGAGAGAGAGAGACGACATCATATAATTGATAATATTGAACTGCGCGCAAGAAAATATTGGCAGGTGGTTATCGAGAGAGAGAGAGAGAGAGAGAGAGAGAGAGAGAGAGAGAGAGAGAGAGACAATAATAAAAAGAAAGATAAAGAAAAAGAAACAAAGGGAAATAAATGGAAAAAGAAAGTGAAAAAGAAGAGAAATGAAGAAAAGATAATGAAATAAAATAAAAGGAAAAGAGAGAAAGAGAGTAGAAAGAGAGAAAGAGAGAAAGAGAGAACGAGAGAAAAAGAGAGCGAAAGAGACAACATACAACCTTTAACCTTTCCACTACAGGTCATAATTTATTTCTCTCTCTCTCTCTCTCTCTCTCTCTCTCTCTCTCTCTCTCTCTCTCTCTCTCTCTCTCTCACACACACACACACACACACACACACACACATACGTCGAATCATTTTTCTGAACCTCCTCGACTTTTCTGGACTAACCAATTATCACTCCGACCAATTTTATTTTGCGCCCTTCATTAATTTATCTCGCACGTCAGTTATTATTTATTTTTTTTTGCTGTTATTATATAGAAGAAGCAAATTATAATACTTGTTACATACGCGTTTTTTTTGTTTTTTCTTCTTTTTCTGTATTTCTTGATCATGCTTTATTTTTCATTCTTTTTCCTTCAG
>NC_066521.1:22858554-22868554 GCF_024679095.1 Eriocheir sinensis | reverse complement strand
ATCGTAATTGTAGAGACCAGTGATGGTATAAAAATCCACCATTGTTGCTTTCTCTATTCGGTTCTGGTATGCTAAAAATTCTGTTACTACTCCTACTTCTACTGCCACTGCTACTACTACTACTACTACTACTACTACTATAGCTACTACTACTGCTTCTACTACGAGGGAAGGAAGGTAAGAAGGAGTAAAGGAAATGAAGTAGAGAGATAAAATAAAAGAAACGAAGGAGAGAAAATAAAGATGATGTATTGAAGGGAAGAAAGAGAAGGAGGAAGTAGAAGGAGAAAGAAAAGAAAGAAAGGGAAGTGGAAGGAGGAAGAAGAAGAAGCGGAGAGGGAAGGAAGGAAGGAAGGAAGGAAAGGCAAGGAAGGAAATAAGAAGAGGATAAATATAATAAAGTTATGAAAGGAAGAAAGGAATGAAAGAAGAAAATAGGAGAAAGAGAAATCAAAATGTAAAGAGAAGAAGAAAGGGAAGGAAGGAATGAAGGAGGAAGGAAGGAGTGAAAAGAAAGAGAAAGGATATTAAGCAAGGAAGAGAAGGAGGAACCAAAGGAAGAAAGGAAAGAAGGAAGGAAGGAGGAGAAGGAGAAAGAATATTAAGCAAGGAAGAGAAGGAGGAACAAAAGGAAGAAAGGAAGGAGGGAAGGAAGGAAGGAGGGAGGAAAGGAAGGCAGGGAAAGATTTGGCATGTATCGCCCCTGGTTTAGCGCGGGTTATAGCTTGATTCAAGACAACATTTGGCCGCGAATATTGTGAGCGAGGAACAGATTTATAACCCATGCCTGTATCTCTCTCTCTCTCTCTCTCTCTCTCTCTCTCTCTCTCTCTCTCTCTCTCTCTCTCTCTCTCTCTCTCTCTCTCTCTCTTCATTCATTTCTTTCATTTTTTTCTTTTTCTTTTTCTTTCTTCCTCTCTCTCTCTTTCTATCTGACTGACTGATTTTCTCTCTCTCTCTCTCTCTCTCTCTCTCTCTCTCTCTCTCTCTCTCTCTCTCTCTCTCTCTCTCTCTCTCTCTCTCTCTCTCTCTCTCTCTCTCTCTCTCTCTCTCTCTCTCTCTCTCTCTCTCTCTCTCTCTCTCTCTCTCTCTCTCTCTCTCTCTCTCTCTCTCTCTCTCTTTCCCTCACTCACTCGCTCACTCACTCTCTCATTCTCTTAACTTTTTCCTCAGCCTCTCCGCACTTTTCTCTCTCACTTTCCTTTTTCTCACTCTCTCTCAAACTCTTCTTCCGAGCGTCCCTTAAACAGGCCAGTCGGGCGAGGGCTTCCTTTCTTTCCTTCTTTCTTTCTTTCTTTCTTTTTCTTTCTCTTTTTGGGGGCCATTTTCATTATTTTTGTATTTTTCTTCCTCCATTCCTTCTTGCCTTTCTTTCATTCTTTTTTTTCCTTTATTTCTCTCCTTCCTTTTTTTATTTTCGTTATTTTCTTGTACATTTTTCTTTCTTCCTGCCCCTCTCAAACTCTTCTTCGAGCGTCGTCCTTAACAGACCAGTATGGGCGAGGCCTTTTTCTTCTTTCTTTTCTTTCTTTTTCTTTTTCTTTCTCTTTTTTGGGGCCATTTTCATTATTTTTGTATTTTTCTTCCTCCATTCCTTCTTGCCTTTCTTTCATTCTTTTTTTTCCTTTATTTCTCTCATTACTTTTTTTATTTTCGTTATTTTCTTGTACATTTTTCTTCCTTCCTCCCTTGCTATTTAGTCTTTCCTTTTTTTTGGTTTCTTTCTTAATTGGTTTCTTCTTTTATTTCTGAGACCTTATTTATTTTCAACCACCACCACCACCACCACCAAGCTCCCTCCAGAGACCGCGGCTTCTGTGTGTTCTGATAGGTTATATACGTTTATTATGGGACCTATGAAGGGACCGACTCGAGAACGCCAGATAGAGAGAAAATTGTACCTTCCTTGCTTTTCCTTTTTGAGAGAGAGAAGAAATGTTACTCCAGGAAAATATAAATAATGTTTGAGAGAGAGAGAGAGAGAGAGAGAGAGAGAGAGAGAGAGAGAGAGAGAGAGAGAGAGAGAGAGAGAGAGAGAGAGAGAGAGACTATATTCCTCTAGGCCTAAAAGAAGGTAAATATTGGAGCAAATCGTTGGTGTTATATATAGCGGAAAGGTTATGAGTGAAGTTTTCGTTCTCTCTCTCCGTTCTCTCTCTAATTCCGTTTTCTTCTCTCTCTCTCTCTCTCTCTCTCTCTCTCTCTCTCTCTCTCTCTCTCTCTCTCTCTCTCTCTCTCTCTCTCTCTCTCTCCGTTTTCTCTCTCTCACTCCGTTTTCTCTCTCTCACTGCGTTTTTTCTCTCCCTCCGTTTTCTTCTCTTCTATCTCCCCGTTTTCTCTCTATCCCTCCGTTTTCCTCTCTCCAACCTCCCCGTTTTCTCTCACATTCCCATCTCCCGTTTTCTTTCTCACTAGAAGGGGAAACTACTACCATTATCGTCGCCTCGCTGCACACAATCACTGCAGTAAATATGGGACAAAAAAAAAACATACGAGAAAGAAAGATAAAATAATACATAAAGAAGAAACCAAAAGATAGATAAAAGTAGACAGATAGATGCGAAAAAATATGTCTGTAAGGAAGAAGAGAAAAGAGAAACAGACAAAGAGGAAGAAAAATAGACATGCAGAGAAACAGAGAAGAAAAAAAAATGTTAGGAAGTAATTTAAGATAGACTAAGATACAGACAGACAGAGAGACAAACAGATAGAAAGACAGACTCACACACAGATGAAAGAAGGAAAAAAAAGTGTAACAAAGAGCACACACACACACACACACACACACACACACACACACACACACACACACACACACACACACACACACATGCACATACTAATACAGCTATCAGGGCAAGGTAATAATAATAGTGAAAATAGCAGTAAAAAAGGCAGAAAAAAACAGTAGCAGTAAAATTAAAATCACCGGAGCAAAATTAACGAGACTGAACGCTTTGGAAATTCTGTTATCAGCGGAATGAGATTTTTTTTTCTTGATAATTTCTGTTTGGGAGAAAAAAAATTATTATCCTTTTTTTTTTATTAGACAGAATGAGTTGCTGAAGTCATAAATGTGTTTTTGCTGTTGTTGTTGTTGTTGTTATTGTATTTTTCGTACGTTAGAGAAAATGTTAATGTATTTTTTGAAGGTTTGGACTTTTAAAGGACTTTGCTAATTGTGACACGCGGATAAAAATAAATAGACAAATATATATATAAATGAATGTGCTTTTGCGGTTGTTATCATTTCATGTAACTCTTGTGGTAAAACAAAGTTAATGTACGTTGTTTATGAATGCTTGGAGTGGAAGACTTTGCTAATTGTGATACACGGATAAAAATAAGTAAATAATAGAGAGATAGATAAATGAATGCGCTTTTGTGGTTGTGGTTGTTTTATATAATTCTTGAGTTAAAAAAAAAATAATGTACGCTGTTTATGAATGCGGAACAAAAGGACTTTGCTAATTGTGATACACGAATAAAAAATAAGTAGATAGTAGATAGATAAATGAATGTGCTTTTTTTTTTTACAACAAAGGAGACAGCTCAAGGGCACAGAAAAAGGAAACAATAATACAAAAAAAAAAGCCCGCTGCTCGCTGCTCCTAAAAAAGAATCAAAAGAGATGGCCGCAAGAGAGGTAAGTTTCAGTTATATTATTTCTTCTTGTGTTAAAATAAATAAAAAAAATTAATATACGCTGTTTATGAATACGGAACAAAAGGACTTTGTTAATTGTGATACACGGATAAAAATAAGCAGATAAATAAATAGATAAGTGAATATGCCTTTCCGGTTGTTATTATTTCATGTAATTCTTGTGGTAAAAAAAAAATAACATACGTTGTTTATGAATGTGGAACTAAAGGACTTTGCTAATTGTGATACGCAAATAAAAATAATTAGATGAAATAAATGATAATGAAATGCACAAATAAATTCTTTCCGTGTTAACTTTTTTTTTCTCTCTCTCGTGGAAACATATAATTACAAAGCCAAGTACGTACACACACACACACACACACACACACACACACACACACACACACACACACACACACACACACACACACACACACACACACACACACACACACACAAACCTCATTTCAAAAGTGATGAAGCTTCCCAATCTTTTTATTCTCCATCGGCCATTGATTCCACCTAATGGAGAGAGAGAGAGAGAGAGAGAGAGAGAGAGATTTTGGTCTTTCATACGCTGCAGACCGATAGGGACTTGAATCACTGTACCAAACGCCGTTTAATCCCAAAAATACGCCCGCTGCAATTAATCTAACCCTACAAAATGAAAATGCAAAAAAAATAATAATAAAAACGAATGAATTACACCCCCCGCCCCCTCCCCCCCCTACATACCTCTCCCCCATACATATATATACATACATTTTGACTGAGCGAGGTTGGCCCACCCCTACCCACCCCACCCCCTCTGTTCCCTATCTATCTATCTATCTATCAGGATTTACGGGCGGCACAGAGAGGGATATATTTGTTTGCATTTGAGGATGAAAAAAATTACTATTCACTAAAAATAAAAAAGTAGCGAAAATAATGCTGTGAATTTATTGGTGACCTGCGTGAATGTATATGTGTGTGTGTGTGTGTGTGTGTGTGTGTGTGTGTGTGTGTGTGTGTGTGTGTGTGGGGGTGTGAGTCCGACACACACCCAAACTCACAAACACACACACACACACACACACACACACACACACACACACACACACACATCAGATAACAGCAGACAAGAAGAGACAGAGGGAAAGAGATAACGAGAGAGAGAGAGAGAGAGAGAGAGAGAGAGAGAGAGAGAGAGAGAGAGAGAAAGCTAGAGAGAGGAACCATTCACCCAACAGCAGCATCTTCCAGCATCCCTTCTATAACTTCATACAGAGGCAGATGTTACGGGAGATGAATGGTCGGGGCTGTATGGCATATATCAAAGGAGGATGGCAAGATTATACTAGGGAGAGAGGAGTCCAGCATATCATCTCAGGAGGAGGAGGAGGAGGAGAAGCGAGGAGAGAGACAAGGGGCCAATAGAAGAAAGAGAAAGAGAAGGAAGGAAGGAAGGGAGGAAGGAAGGAAGAGAAGGAGATGACATTGAAGAGAGGGAACAGAGAGAGAGATAAGGAATGGAAGGAAGAAAGGAAGGAAGGAAAGAAGAATGGAAGGAAGGAAGGAAGGAAGGAAGGAAAGGTGGAGATGAAATAAGGAAGAAAGAAGGAGAAATTGAATAAAGAGAGTAGAGAAGGAATGAAAGAAGAAAGGAGGAGGAGGAGGAGAGAGACTGAGACCGAGACAGAGACAGAGACAGGGAGAGAGAAAGAAAAAGAGAAAGAGAAAGAGAAAGAGAAAGAGAGAGAGAGAGAGAGAGAGAGAGAATGTATACAGCTGGGCACTTTTGTGAGCAAGGAGGAAGAAGCGGGATATGAAATGAAAGAGGAAAGGAGGGGAAGAGAAAGGACTTGGGAGACTGATGAAAGATCTTGCCATTTGCTAAAGTTAGACGAGGGTGCCGAAGGGAGGAAGGAAGGAAGGGAGGCAGAAAAGGAGAGGAAGATGCGTGTAAAGAAAGGAAGGAAATGTGGAGAATGGAAGCAAAAAGAAAATTGGGAAGAAGGAGAGAAAGGAAAGGAAATGTTGAAGAATGAGAAGAAAAGAAAGAGAGAAAGGAAAGACAGAGGGGAAGGTATGAAAGAATGAAGAAAAGAAAATATGAAAGAAAGATAAAATAAAAAGAAAACTAAGGAAGGAAGGAGGGTAGGAAGGAAGGAAGGAAGGAAGGAAGGAAGGAAAAATAGATACTACTAAAACTACTACTACTGCTACTACTACTACTACTACTACTACTACTACTACTACTACTACTACTATTATTATTACTACTACTACTACTACTACTACTACTACTACTACTACTACTATATATTTTTTTACCCACAATTTCAAATAAAAATAAAATACTCACTCCCTTCTTTGACCATCCCAAGCTTAACCTAACTTAGCGAGAGAGGTGACCCAGCATGACCCGAGCTTGACCTTAGCTGACCTTCACTCTGGCCAATGAAAGGCGAGCAAGAGTGACTTTTTCGTTATTTCCCTTCCTTGTCTTCCTTTACGACTGCAGGCGGAAAATGACCTCCTCCTCCTCCTCCTCCTCTTCCTCCTCTTCCTCCTGTTCCGACAATCTTCTTCCTCCTCCTTCACTTTTCTTTCTGTTTTGTTCCTTATTTTTTCATCGTCTCTCTCTTCTTATTTTTCTTCGTTCTTTTATTCCTTTTCCTTCGCTTCCTACTCCTCCTTCTCCTCCTCCTTCTCTTCCTTTTTCCTCCTCCTCTTCCTTCGTTCTTCATATTTCTGCTCTTCCTGGCTTTTCCCTTTTCTTTCCATTTCTCCCTATATTTCTTCTTTATTTTTCCTATTACACATGATCCTTCCTACCCATCTCCTCTTGATCATCACTCTCCTCTTGCTACCACTGCAATCGACCACCTCTACCTACAACAACTACTACTACCACTACAACTATCACTACTACTACTACTACTACTACTACTACTATCACTACTACTACTACAATATTTTTTTCGGCCACTGAGTTAAATAAATAGAAATACTGAACTAACTGGCTGTCGATCCTTGCCCTTGTGTTGTTGGCGCTGCTGCTGAATATATAGAAATTTCCATACGTATGCGAATGAGTCTTTTTTTTTCAGGGGTAGCTCAACACTGATTTGACCCGAACAAAATGGAAAGTGGATCGCGCCCATAATATCAAATCGGATTGCGTGAGTTTTATATATTTTTGTTGGTGTTTTTTTTTGTTAGCGTTTGTTTTGTTTTTGATTTTAGCTTGGAATTTGCGATTGTTTGTGCGTTTGTGTGTTTGTGGCAGGGGAAGGTTGTGTGTGTGTGTGTGGGGGGGGGGGGGGTTGTGTTTGTGTGTGCGTGTATTTGGGGTGGGGGGTGCGGGGGGGGGGGGGTATATGTGTGTATGTGTGTTCGCGTTAATGAATTCATGAAGTCCTAATTTTCTATTTGTCGTATTGTTGGTTTTCTTTTTCCTTCAATTTCTTTATATCTTCTTTTCATCTTGAGTGTATTTTCGTTTTCTCTGTTTTGTGTTTACTTTCTTTCTCTTTCTCTTTGTGTGTATTTTCTCTCTCTATTTCCTTCATATTTTCTTTACCTTGTGTTTATCTGACCAACGGAAACCTTTACAAAACACACACGACCTCAGAGTCAGTGCGATATCACCTTTTTTGTGTTTACATAATGCAGATGTTTGTTCTATTCTTTATTCTCCTCTTTATATATAACTTGTTGGTTGTCTTCTAATCTTTATGTGCATTTGCAATTTTCTTTTCAGTTCTTTTATTTATTTGACTAGAAAACGTTAAGTTAAGCAAGCAGCTTCAGAGGCAGTTCAATTTGTTTTTGTTTATAAAGCTCATGAACACACACACACACACACACACACACACACACACACACACACACACACACACACACACACACGCAAGCACACACACAAACACCTTTTTTTAATATACTGTTTATCTCATCCTTGCGGTTCTCTTTAAAACACACACACACACACACACACACACACACACACACACACACACACACACACACACACACACAACCTCCCCACACACACACACATACACGTACTCAACCCCCCCCCCTTCTCACACACACACACACGTACACACACACACACCAATCAAAAACCATCTACATCCCTAATTCATCAGCCTGTAATAAATCCAGCAGCGCTAGACTGAATATTTGGAACTGAATAATTTATCACCTTTTTCCCGGGAGAAAAAAAGTTTAGCGGCCCAGCCAATGGTCGAGGCCGATACTGAGAAAAAGGGAAAGAAAAAGAGGGAGAGGGAGTGGAGGAGGAGATGAAGGAGGTGTAACAGTAAAAATAGTAATAATGTAATAGTAGTAATAGTGGTAATAGTAGTAATAGTAATAGTAGTAATAATGGAAAGATAAGAGAAAAAGATAGATAGATGGAAAGAGAGAGACAGAAAAGGAAAAATGAGATGAGAGATTAGAAGAGAGAGGGAAGTTGGATGATAAAGAGAGAAATAGATAGAGAGATAGATAGATAGATAGATAGGGTAACTGACGGGTAATTATTAAGGAAAATGAGATAACATGTACAAAAAGGACAAAGAACGAGCGAGAGAGAAAAAAAGAGGTAGAGAAAAGAGCAAATAACATACTAACCAAAACGACGTACGATTTGCGAAGAAGTGAAAGAGAGAAATAGACACAGACCGCAATAAATAAAGAAACAGAAGAACGGGAGACGAAAACAAAAAAAACACGAAGATGGAAAGCGAAAGGAACGTCAAAGAAGATTACCGAAGTGCCAGTCAGAGAGAAATCTAATCCCGCGAAGAAAAGAATTATAAAAATGAAAAGAGAGAAAGAATGAATGACGGACGGACGAGACTTAGGCGCTGAAACTGTTACAAAAATACGCAGCAAAAATAGATAAGGAAGAAAGAGTGGGAGATTTAGACGCAAAAAATGTTATAAAAATGATAGAAAAATGAATAGATTAAGAAAAATGAATGACAGGCTGACTTATACGACGAAAATGTTACAAAAATACGAAGGAAAAATAGATAAGGAAGAAAGAATGGCAGATTTAGACGAAAAAAATGTTACAAAAATAATAGAAAAATGTATAGATGAAGAAAAATGAATGATAGACTAACTTAGGACGCTGAAATGTTACAAAAAATGCGGAAAATAAAAATTGAAGTTAGGGAGAAAGAAAAAAATAGTTGAATTGGATAGAATAAATGAACACATATAATAAAAAAAGATAATAAACAGAGAAAGAAAGAATGACAGACTGACTTAGACGCCGAAATGTTAGAAAAATGAGAGAAATGGAAGTTCGAGAGAGAAAAAATAAATATAATTGAATTGTGGAGAAAATTACTGGTTTAACTAAAATGAATCAATGAAAACCCAACAAAGGTTAAATTAAGGAGACAGAATGACGGACAGGAATCGAAACTTAGACAACAGAAAAGTCGAAGAAAAGAGTTTGACTGAAAGAGAGAATGTAGAAATTAAGTCGAGGAATTCAGTGACCTACGAAAGTATAAATAAATGAAAAGAAGAGAAAGAAAATGAAAAACCGAGTTACACATTGGTTCAAGAAGATGGAAAAGGAAAAAGTGAAGAAAAGAAATATGACAGAAAGAAAAAGTAGAGATTACGTAGAGGAATTCACTGACCTACGAAAGTATAAATAAATTAAATGAAGAGAAAGAAAATTATAAATCGAGTTACACATTGGTACAAGAAAAGGGAAAAAGAAAAGCGAAAAGCGAAACAAAAGGTCTAGAGAGTGAGAAGGTAGAAATTAGGTAGAAGAATTCACTGACCTACGAAAGTATAAATAGATGAAAAGAAGAAAGAAAATGATAAACCGAGATACACATTGGTACAAAAAAGCAAAAAAAAAAGAGAAAAAGCGAAGAAAAGAAGTATGACAAAAAGAAGAGGTAGAAATGTGATAGAGAGTTAGTGAACTGTGAAAAAAAATACATGAAAGGAGAAAAGAGAAGATATGAGAAATCGAGTTACACATTGTCACAGAAAAGTTTAAATAGAATAGTATGAAAGGAAATGACTGACTTTGACGAATATAAGAGAAGTTAATCCCTTCAAAGAGAACTAAATAAAAAAAGAAAGAGAAGGTACAGAAATTAGAGAGAAATTTATCGACCTACGAAAATAGATAAGAGAGAAGCGAAAAAAGAAGAGAAAATGATAAATGTACTTCCACATTGACACAGGAAAGCTTTAAATAGAAATGACTGAGTTGACGAACATAAGAGAAATTAATCCCACAAAGAAAATTAAATATAAAAGGATTATAAAATGGTAGAGAAATGAAATGAAAAAAATGGAATTATGAAAGTGTACAGTA
>NC_066521.1:22846054-22853554 GCF_024679095.1 Eriocheir sinensis | reverse complement strand
GAAAGAGAACGAGAAAGAGAGGAAGGGAGAAGAGAGATGAAAATACATATTCAAAACGAAGGAAGGAAGAAACAAGAATGGAAAAAAAGAGGAAAAAGAAAAAAAGAGAAGAAAAAGCAGGAAAATTTACTTATATACATATTGAAAAGCAAACGCAAGGTAAATATATAAAAAGACAAAACAAAGGAAAAAAGGAAGAAAGAAAAATAAGAATGAAAGGAAACTGGCGAAGAGCAAAGTCAATAAGAGAGAGAAGAGAATAAAGAAGAAAAGAGAGAGAGAAAGAAAGAGAAAAAGAGGAAACAGCGAATCAAACTTATATATATTCAAAACAAAAACAAAAAAATAACATCAGTAGAAGAAAACGAGGAAAGGAAGCAAGAATGGCGCCACTATAAACATTTGCCTGCGCCATGACGGGCTGGAGTCGACTACCATCCAGGCCCCTCAAGAAAGCCTAACGACGCTGTAGGCTGGCACGCAAAAAAAAAAGTAAGCGAAAAAGGAGCAGAAATCAGAAAGTATTGAAATAGAAAATGGAAAACAAATGAGAAGAAGAGAAAAAGAGGAAAAATCTAGTAAAATTGAAACTTATCCATATTCCAAACAACCCAAGCCAAGGTTACATCGCTATAGTTTTTACAAGCCATCTAAACTTTCACGGGCCAATACTTTCCCCGAACACACACCGGCGCAGCGCATACGAGTACATAACACGTATACGAAGCCCGCGTTTCCTAATTGGTCCGCATCGTAAGTTGAAGATTGAATCGACCGGACCAATATTGCAACGGCTCTGGACGCGGCTGAACCTGCCCCTAAATTCAGGCTTTGGGCTTTGGTGGTGGTGGTGGTGGTGGTGGAGGGGTAGAGGGGGGTGAGATTGTGGTGTTGGTGGTGAAGTTTTCTATAGTGAGGTTTAGGGGGTGGTGGTGGTGGTAGTGATAGTAGTATTGGTGATGGTGGTGAATGTCCTTATGGTTGAGAGGGTGAGGCTGATAATGAGGTTGATGGTGATGGCTGGAGTGGTGGTAATGATGGTGATGATACAGGTGGTGGTGGTGGTGGTGATGCTGGTAAGGGTGCTGATGGTGATGAGAGAGAAAGAGAGGCTGATTCGTGATGCTGAGAAAGGTACAGAAAGAAAAAAAGCCAGCACTGAGGAGGATTTTAATACGATTGAGGACATAAACATTTCAACCCACCAGAGAAAGACAGAGGCAGAGAGAGAAAGAGAGAGCAAGTCCGCAAAGAGAGAGCCTAGTTCGTGATGCTGAGAAAGGTACAGAAGGAAAGAAAGCAGCTAGCACAGAGGAGGAGTCTAATACGACTTAAGGCCATAAACATTTCAATCCACCAGAGAAAGACAGAGACAGAGAGAGAGAAAGAGAGAGCTAGTCCGCAAAGAGAGAGCCTAGTTCGTGATGCTGAGAAAGGTACAGAAAGAAAGAAAGCAGCTAGCACAGAAGAGGATTGTAAATTCTAATACGACCTCAGAACATAAACATTTCAATCCACCATAGAGACAGCGAGACAGAAAGAGAAAGAGAAAGCATGTCCACAGGGAGAGAGCCTAGTTCGTGATGCTGAGAAAGATACAGAAATGAAAGTAACACAGAAAAGAATTAGGTTACTGGTACTACTTAACCACATCAATATTTCAAACCACAAGAGACAGAGAGACAGAGAGGGGCAAAGAGGTCAAGTTAAGTGAACAAATGGTGACAGCAAAGTGGTAGATGTACTTTTAACGGGACTAAGACTTGACATATAGAGTTCGGGGACTGTCCTAATGCGTTGTGAGACCCGAGCTTTCTTCTGCGACATGATTTCTGAAGGAGGCGGAGACTGGCTGGCCGCGAGAAGAAGGTCAGAGCGTCTTGTAGTGATAACTCTTACAGGAAAAGGTTTAAGAATGATTGACTGTTAGTAATATTGAGGTAGAGAGTGAAGAAGCGTGATTTTAAGAGTAACTCGTGAAGGGAGGTTTACAAGCATGTTTTGGTGTTAGTAAGTCTGAGATAACGAGAGTGTATGAGTTTATTAAGGATGAATCGTAAAGTAAAGCTTGGTGAGCATGTTTTAGTGTTTATAATAACTATTTATGAAGTGTAAGACCGTGTTTATATAGCTTAGGAAATACAGACTCAGGTATAAATGAATAAGGGGGAATAAAGTATCAATATATCTATAATTCACTGATCCCAATGTCCCTCTCTTGTCCAATTGCATATTTTAAAAGGTAGGGAAATTTAGTGGTTTCAGAGTGACAGATTATTTACAGGGGCTCAAAAATATATGTCAGGAATCTTAGAAGTTATGTAGATTGACCTCACTCTATATATAATTCACCTTCTTCCTCTGTTTCCAAAGTCTTTCTCTTGCTTTGCAGTATTTTTAAGAGTTATGAAACAGATGGTGGCTCAGACTGACGGTATGTGTATAGGGACTTCAAATATAGGGTAAGGTGGGGTAAGTTGCCCCCCTTAAGGGAGATTGGCTGTTGTAGCCACATTTTTTGCAATAGAATTTTGAAAAAAAGTTCTGTTGAGATCCTAGGCTAAGGCCTATCCATGGAATATATTATATCCACTCATTATGATTTTGACTTTATTATAATGACAATTTTAAAAAGATAATAAAGGGGGCTTCTTACCCCGCATGTGGGGTAAGAAGCCCACTGGGTAGGCCTTTTACCCCACTCTGGTTTACAATAATAAAACTCACAGAAACATAAGGAAAATATTTTTTTCACATTACAAAAATATAAAATGTATTCCCTTTTTGAAAACTATACCCTATAAATCTCTCGATGTGAAATATAGGAACACAGTCAAATTTGTGTCTCCTAATGAATAGAATGTAAAACAAAACAATCAATTAATTTTCTAAAAGGTATCCCCTTTTTTTAGACTAGTAATATTAGACTAGCTTCCCTTTCTTCTGAATTTTTGTAACAAAAGGAACATCTACTTTCATGAAAAATATATGGAACTAAATATTCAATTAATTTGATAAAATATGTCCTTTCTGTTGAATATTGATATCTGAAACAGTTAAAAACATCATCTTCCTTATAGTCTCAAACTTAAAAGTGTTCACTTATGGATGCCTTTCAAAAACTTAAACATGCAGAATGCACAACTGGAGTAGGCCTAGATTTGTATGTATGTCAAAACTGCGAGTCTGAATAGGCATTACAGTATTGCTATTTGTTTTATTTATAGCAATACTGTAATGCCTAATCAGACTCGCAGTTTTGTTTTACATACAGATCTAGGCCTACTCCAGTTGTGCATTCTGCATGTGACCAATTTCTACAACCCCGACATTGGACCCATTTTTTTGAAGGTTTGCTATTAGCAAATGGTTCCCCACACACCAAACAAGGCCATTCATCCTCATCAGACGAAGCTGGAGATGGAGTTTTTTCTTTGTTGCTGATAATGGATGAGTTGCTGATAATAAATGAGAGCTCTGAGATAATTAGACAAGATAACCCCACATGTGGGGTAAAAGGCCTCCCTGTGGGCATCTTACCCCAAAGGCACAGGGGGCCTCTTACCCTGGCAACTCATACATACACAAAATGTCACCATCTTTCCTACAAGTAAGTAGGCAGAGTATAATCACTTGCAATATGGTCTAGACATCTTAGAGCAAGTATGCATAGCTATCAGGCTAACTCCACAGTTCTTTGTCGTTAATTAGGTATCATTAAAATCACTGAAAACTTACAAGAAATTAGTCAAAAAGGAGATATGTCCCCTTGTGGCCAGAGCAACTGTCCATTGTTTACTCCAGTAGTTCCTGTGAGCACAGAGAGTTGGCGTTGCCTACTTGATCATGTGACTGGTTGAGAAAAGAAAGAAAGAAAGACAAAACCAAGGGGGGGCCTTTCACCCCAGGGGGGCATCTTACCCCACCTTACCCTATGTCAGGAAGGTTAGAAGTTATGTAAATTGACCTCACTCTATATATTATTCACCTTCTTCGTCTGTTTCCAAAGTCTTTCTCTTGTTCTGTGTATTGTTAAGAAGTATGGAACAGATGGTGCTTCAGAGTAACGGTATGTGTATAACGATCCAAATATATAAGTCAGGAAGGTTAGAAGTTATGTAAATTGACCTCACTCTATATATTATTCACCTTCTTCGTCTGTTTCCAAAGTCTTTCTCTTGTTCTGTTGTATTGTTAAGAAGTATGGAACAGATGGTGGTTCAGAGTGACAGTATCTGTATAGGGGTTCAAATATATATGTCAGGAAAGTTAGAAGTTATGTAAATTGACCTCACTCTGTATATAATTCACCTTCTTCCTCTGTTTCCAAGGTTTTCCTCTTGTTCTGTTGTATTTTTAAGAGGAATGGAAAAGATGGTGATTCGGAGTGACGGTATGTGTATAGGGATCCAAATATATGTCAGGAAGCTTAAAAGTTATGTAAATTGACCTCACTCTATATATCATTCACCTTCTTCGTCTGTTTCCAAAGTCTTTCTCTTGTTCTGTTGTAGTTTTAAGAGGAATGGAAAAGATGGTGATTCGGAGTGACAGTATGTGTATAGGGATCCAAATATATATGTCAGGAAGCTTAAAAGTTATGTAAATTGACCTCACTCTATATATCATTCACCTTCTTCGTCTGTTTCCAAAGTCTTTCTCTTGTTCTGTTGTATTGTTAAGAAGTATGGAACAGATGGTGGTTCAGAGTGACGGTATCTGTATAGGGGTTCAAATATATATGTCAGGAGGGTTAGAAGCTATGTAAATTGACCTCACTCTATATATTATTCACCTACTTCACCTGTTGCCAAAGTCTTTCTCTTGTTCTGTTGTAGTTTTAAGAAGTATGGAACAGATTGTGATTCGGAGTGAGAGTATGTGTATAGGGATTTAAATCTATATGCGTCAGGAGGGTTAGAAGTTATGTAATCTAACCTCACTGTTTCTGCTATTCATATTCCTCATCTATTCCTAAAGCCTGCCTCTTGTTATGTAATACTTTTAAAGAGGGAGGGAGAGAGGGAATGTCAGTGTGTTTATAGTGATTGAAATATAGATGCCAGGAGGGTTAGAAGTCATGTAATCTGACCTCACTGTTTCTGCTATTCATATTCCTCATCTATTCCTAAAGCCTGTCTCTTGTTATGTAATACTTTTAAAGAGGGAGGGAGATAATGTCAGTGTGTTTATAGTGATTGAAATATAGATGCCAGGAGGGTTAGAAGTCATATAATCTGAACTCACTCTTTCCAGTATTCTTCGTCTGTTCCTAAAGCCTATCAGTTGTTTCGTTCATTCAATCATTCATTATAAAACAAGAAATCTGAAACAAAAGGAGTGTAAGGAAAAGGAAATAAAGACATAGGTGGGAAAGAAGGGAGATAAATGGAAGGAGGAATTGAACAAGGGAATGAGGAAGGAAGGAAGGAAGGAAGGAAGGAAAGAAGGAGGGGAACTAAGATGCAGATACGTTTAAAAATACAGACTTTAAAATCATAGAAAGAAAATAATACAGATGATTTTGATTTACCTATATATGGAAGGAAGGAGTTTACTGTACCGACACACACACACACACACACACACACACACACACACACACACACACACACACACACACACACACACACACACACACAGAGTAACAACCTGACCCCCAGATTGACCTCCTAATGTCTTTCAAGGTCACGCAACTGCCCCACGCTGTTTCGATTTGTTGATTGTCTCACTGCACGCAACCTAGTCTTCCTCCCCCTCCTCTTCCTCTTCTTCTTCTTCTTCTTCCTCCTCCTCCTCTTCTTCTTCTTCTTCCTCAGTCTTCTCTTTCCCATCTGTCTAACTTTGAACCGCTTTTCTGCTTCTTATCTTTTTTTTATTCTGCTTCTTCTTTATTCTTCCTCCTCCTCCTCCTCCTCCTCCTCCTCCTCTTCTATTTCTGTTTTTCTTCGTATTTTTTCTTCCCTTCCTTTTCTTCTTCTCCTTGAAACGTTCCTCTCCTCCTCCTCCTCCTCCTCCTCCTCCTCCTCCTCCTCCTCCTTGTTTGTACCTTCTTTCTCTTCCTCTGAACTATCTGTCTGCAATTCCTCCTCCCCTGCTTCTTCCTTCCTTCCTTCCTCCTCCTCCTCCTCCTCCTCCTCCTCCTCCTTTATCTCATCTGTGTCCTCCTTCATCATGATCATCCTTGTCCTTCCTTCTTACTTTCTTCTCCTCCTCCTCTTCTTCCTCCTCCTCCTCTTCCTCTTCCTCTTCTTCCTCCACCAACTCGTCCTCGACCTCCTCCTCGTCCTCTGTCCTCTTCCATCATCATCTTCCATGTTCTTCCTCCTCCTCCTCCTCTTCCTCCTCCTCCTCCTCCTCCTCCTCTTTCGTTTCCTTCTTAATGTGACCGCGAAAACATCACCACCACCACCTCCACCATCACCTCCACCACCACCACCGCCTCCACCACCACCACTACCAAATTGCTTGACCTTTCCCTCCTTTCCTTCCTTTCTTTTCCTCTCTCTGGCTTCCTTATTGAGCTTTTTTTTCCTCCTTTCATTTTCTTTTTATTTCCTTTTTTTCCTTCCTTCCTTCATATATTTGGTTTCTTTATTTTCCTTCTTTTTTTTTTTTTGCTCTTTGATATGACCCTCTGTTTTTGTTTTTGTTTTTCTTTCTCTTCTTTTATTATTAATTTTTTTCCTTCCTTTCCTTGTTTCCTTCAATTTGTTACTTTTTCCTAACTTTTTTTTCTGCCTACTCGAATTCCTTTTCCTGTACTCCTTAAAATTCTTCCTTCCTTTCTTCCTCCTTCCTTCCTTTCCATCTTTCTCTCTTTTTCTGTTTTCCTTCTCTTTTTCCCTAGCTTCTTCTTACCTCTCTTCCTTCTTTCTCTCCTTCCTTTCTTCCTTCCTTCCTTTCTTCCTTCCTTCCTTCCTTCCTTCCTTCCTTTAAATCTTTCTCTCTTTCTCTGTTTCCCTTCTCTCTTTCCCTTGTTTCTCCTTCCTTCCTTCCTTCCTTCCTTCCTTCCTTTTTCCTTCCTTCATTACCCATCTGCCTATCATTCTATGTACTTACCTTCCTCTTTACCTCCCTCCCTTCCTTCCTTTCTTCCTTCCTTCCTCTCTTCCTCCCTTTCCTTCATAACTTCCTCTATTCCTTCCTTCCTCCCTTTCCTCCCCTCCTCCCTTCTTCCTACCCCTTTTTCTCCTTACCTCATTCCCTCTACCCCCATGTTCCTCCCTTCTCTCCCTTCTTCCCTCCCTTTTCCTTACCTTCGTTACCCAGCACGGCGGCGGCCTTCGGATACACGTCGTTCTGAGTGGAGCCGCGTAAATCTGACCGGCTTTGTGCGGCTTGGTACCGGCTCAGGCTGTTGGGGGGGAAGGGGGGGAAGGTGGTGGTGGTGATGGGGGGTAGTGGTGGTGGTGGTCTTTTTGGTGTGTGTGTGGGGAGGAGGGGGTCGTATGTGTGTGTATGAGTGGTGGGGGGGGGGGGGGGGTCGTGTGTGTGTGT